>NW_026019469.1:10000-22500 GCF_003254725.2 Canis lupus dingo | reverse complement strand
TTAGGGTTAGGGTTAGGGTTAGGGTTAGGGTTAGGGTTAGGGTTAGGGTTAGGGTTAGGGTTAGGGTTAGGGTTAGGGTTAGGGTTAGGGTTAGGGTTAGGGTTAGGGTTAGGGTTAGGGTTAGGGTTAGGGTTAGGGTTAGGGTTAGGGTTAGGGTTAGGGTTAGGGTTAGGGTTAGGGTTAGGGTTAGGGTTAGGGTTAGGGTTAGGGTTAGGGTTAGGGTTAGGGTTAGGGTTAGGGTTAGGGTTAGGGTTAGGGTTAGGGTTAGGGTTAGGGTTAGGGTTAGGGTTAGGGTTAGGGTTAGGGTTAGGGTTAGGGTTAGGGTTAGGGTTAGGTTAGGGTTAGGGTTAGGGTTAGGGTTAGGGTTAGGGTTAGGGTTAGGGTTAGGGTTAGGGTTAGGGTTAGGGTTAGGGTTAGGGTTAGGGTTAGGGTTAGGGTTAGGGTTAGGGTTAGGGTTAGGGTTAGGGTTAGGGTTAGGGTTAGGGTTAGGGTTAGGGTTAGGGTTAGGGTTAGGGTTAGGGTTAGGGTTAGGGTTAGGGTTAGGGTTAGGGTTAGGGTTAGGGTTAGGGTTAGGGTTAGGGTTAGGGTTAGGGTTAGGGTTAGGGTTAGGGTTAGGGTTAGGGTTAGGGTTAGGGTTAGGGTTAGGGTTAGGGTTAGGGTTAGGGTTAGGGTTAGGGTTAGGGTTAGGGTTAGGGTTAGGGTTAGGGTTAGGGTTAGGGTTAGGGTTAGGGTTAGGGTTAGGGTTAGGGTTAGGGTTAGGGTTAGGGTTAGGGTTAGGGTTAGGGTTAGGGTTAGGGTTAGGGTTAGGGTTAGGGTTAGGGTTAGGGTAGGGTTAGGGTTAGGGTTAGGGTTAGGGTTAGGGTTAGGGTTAGGGTTAGGGTTAGGGTTAGGGTTAGGGTTAGGGTTAGGGTTAGGGTTAGGGTTAGGGTTAGGGTTAGGGTTAGGGTTAGGGTTAGGGTTAGGGTTAGGGTTAGGGTTAGGGTTAGGGTTAGGGTTAGGGTTAGGGTTAGGGTTAGGGTTAGGGTTAGGGTTAGGGTTAGGGTTAGGGTTAGGGTTAGGGTTAGGGTTAGGGTTAGGGTTAGGGTTAGGGTTAGGGTTAGGGTTAGGGTTAGGGTTAGGGTTAGGGTTAGGGTTAGGGTTAGGGTTAGGGTTAGGGTTAGGGTTAGGGTTAGGGTTAGGGTTAGGGTTAGGGTTAGGGTTAGGGTTAGGGTTAGGGTTAGGGTTAGGGTTAGGGTTAGGGTTAGGGTTAGGGTTAGGGTTAGGGTTAGGGTTAGGGTTAGGGTTAGGGTTAGGGTTAGGGTTAGGGTTAGGGTTAGGGTTAGGGTTAGGGTTAGGGTTAGGGTTAGGGTTAGGGTTAGGGTTAGGGTTAGGGTTAGGGTTAGGGTTAGGGTTAGGGTTAGGGTTAGGGTTAGGGTTAGGGTTAGGGTTAGGGTTAGGGTTAGGGTTAGGGTTAGGGTTAGGGTTAGGGTTAGGGTTAGGGTTAGGGTTAGGGTTAGGGTTAGGGTTAGGGTTAGGGTTAGGGTTAGGGTTAGGGTTAGGGTTAGGGTTAGGGTTAGGGTTAGGGTTAGGGTTAGGGTTAGGGTTAGGGTTAGGGTTAGGGTTAGGGTTAGGGTTAGGGTTAGGGTTAGGGTTAGGGTTAGGGTTAGGGTTAGGGTTAGGGTTAGGGTTAGGGTTAGGGTTAGGGTTAGGGTTAGGGTTAGGGTTAGGGTTAGGGTTAGGGTTAGGGTTAGGGTTAGGGTTAGGGTTAGGGTTAGGGTTAGGGTTAGGGTTAGGGTTAGGGTTAGGGTTAGGGTTAGGGTTAGGGTTAGGGTTAGGGTTAGGGTTAGGGTTAGGGTTAGGGTTAGGGTTAGGGTTAGGGTTAGGGTTAGGGTTAGGGTTAGGGTTAGGGTTAGGGTTAGGGTTAGGGTTAGGGTTAGGGTTAGGGTTAGGGTTAGGGTTAGGGTTAGGGTTAGGGTTAGGGTTAGGGTTAGGGTTAGGGTTAGGGTTAGGGTTAGGGTTAGGGTTAGGGTTAGGGTTAGGGTTAGGGTTAGGGTTTAGGGTTAGGGTTAGGGTTAGGGTTAGGGTTAGGGTTAGGGTTAGGGTTAGGGTTAGGGTTAGGGTTAGGGTTAGGGTTAGGGTTAGGGTTAGGGTTAGGGTTAGGGTTAGGGTTAGGGTTAGGGTTAGGGTTAGGGTTAGGGTTAGGGTTAGGGTTAGGGTTAGGGTTAGGGTTAGGGTTAGGGTTAGGGTTAGGGTTAGGGTTAGGGTTAGGGTTAGGGTTAGGGTTAGGGTTAGGGTTAGGGTTAGGGTTAGGGTTAGGGTTAGGGTTAGGGTTAGGGTTAGGGTTAGGGTTAGGGTTAGGGTTAGGGTTAGGGTTAGGGTTAGGGTTAGGGTTAGGGTTAGGGTTAGGGTAGGGTTAGGGTTAGGGTTAGGGTTAGGGTTAGGGTTAGGGTTAGGGTTAGGGTTAGGGTTAGGGTTAGGGTTAGGGTTAGGGTTAGGGTTAGGGTTAGGGTTAGGGTTAGGGTTAGGGTTAGGGTTAGGGTTAGGGTTAGGGTTAGGGTTAGGGTTAGGGTTAGGGTTAGGGTTAGGGTTAGGGTTAGGGTTAGGGTTAGGGTTAGGGTTAGGGTTAGGGTTAGGGTTAGGGTTAGGGTTAGGGTTAGGGTTAGGGTTAGGGTTAGGGTTAGGGTTAGGGTTAGGGTTAGGGTTAGGGTTAGGGTTAGGGTTAGGGTTAGGGTTAGGGTTAGGGTTAGGGTTAGGGTTAGGTTAGGGTTAGGGTTAGGGTTAGGGTTAGGGTTAGGGTTTAGGGTTAGGGTTAGGGTTAGGGTTAGGGTTAGGGTTAGGGTTAGGGTTAGGGTTAGGGTTAGGGTTAGGGTTAGGGTAGGGTTAGGGTTAGGGTTAGGGTTAGGGTTAGGGTTAGGGTTAGGGTTAGGGTTAGGGTTAGGGTTAGGGTTAGGGTTAGGGTTAGGGTTAGGGTTAGGGTTAGGGTTAGGGTTAGGGTTAGGGTTAGGGTTAGGGTTAGGGTTAGGGTTAGGGTTAGGGTTAGGGTTAGGGTTAGGGTTAGGGTTAGGGTTAGGGTTAGGGTTAGGGTTAGGGTTAGGGTTAGGGTTAGGGTTAGGGTTAGGGTTAGGGTTAGGGTTAGGGTTAGGGTTAGGGTTAGGGTTAGGGTTAGGGTTAGGGTTAGGGTTAGGGTTAGGGTTAGGGTTAGGGTTAGGGTTAGGGTTAGGGTTAGGGTTAGGGTTAGGGTTAGGGTTAGGGTTAGGGTTAGGGTTAGGGTTAGGGTTAGGGTTAGGGTTAGGGTTAGGGTTAGGGTTAGGGTTAGGGTTAGGGTTAGGGTTAGGGTTAGGGTTAGGGTTAGGGTTAGGGTTAGGGTTAGGGTTAGGGTTAGGGTTAGGGTTAGGGTTAGGGTTAGGGTTAGGGTTAGGGTTAGGGTTAGGGTTAGGGTTAGGGTTAGGGTTAGGGTTAGGGTTAGGGTTAGGGTTAGGGTTAGGGTTAGGGTTAGGGTTAGGGTTAGGGTTAGGGTTAGGGTTAGGGTTAGGGTTAGGGTTAGGGTTAGGGTTAGGGTTAGGGTTAGGGTTAGGGTTAGGGTTAGGGTTAGGGTTAGGGTTAGGGTTAGGGTTAGGGTTAGGGTTAGGGTTAGGGTTAGGGTTAGGGTTAGGGTTAGGGTTAGGGTTAGGGTTAGGGTTAGGGTTAGGGTTAGGGTTAGGGTTAGGGTTAGGGTTAGGGTTAGGGTTAGGGTTAGGGTTAGGGTTAGGGTTAGGGTTAGGGTTAGGGTTAGGGTTAGGGTTAGGGTTAGGGTTAGGGTTAGGGTTAGGGTTAGGGTTAGGGTTAGGGTTAGGGTTAGGGTTAGGGTTAGGGTTAGGGTTAGGGTTAGGGTTAGGGTTAGGGTTAGGGTTAGGGTTAGGGTTAGGGTTAGGGTTAGGGTTAGGGTTAGGGGGTTAGGGTTAGGGTTAGGGTTAGGGTTAGGGTTAGGGTTAGGGTTAGGGTTAGGGTTAGGGTTAGGGTTAGGGTTAGGGTTAGGGTTAGGGTTAGGGTTAGGGTTAGGGTTAGGGTTAGGGTTAGGGTTAGGGTTAGGGTTAGGGTTAGGGTTAGGGTTAGGGTTAGGGTTAGGGTTAGGGTTAGGGTTAGGGTTAGGGTTAGGGTTAGGGTTAGGGTTAGGGTTAGGGTTAGGGTTAGGGTTAGGGTTAGGGTTAGGGTTAGGGTTAGGGTTAGGGTTAGGGTTAGGGTTAGGGTTAGGGTTAGGGTTAGGGTTAGGGTTAGGGTTAGGGTTAGGGTTAGGGTTAGGGTTAGGGTTAGGGTTAGGGTTAGGGTTAGGGTTAGGGTTAGGGTTAGGGTTAGGGTTAGGGTTAGGGTTAGGGTTAGGGTTAGGGTTAGGGTTAGGGTTAGGGTTAGGGTTAGGGTTAGGGTTAGGGTTAGGGTTAGGGTTAGGGTTAGGGTTAGGGTTAGGGTTAGGGTTAGGGTTAGGGTTAGGGTTAGGGTTAGGGTTAGGGTTAGGGTTAGGGTTAGGGTTAGGGTTAGGGTTAGGGTTAGGGTTAGGGTTAGGGTTAGGGTTAGGGTTAGGGTTAGGGTTAGGGTTAGGGTTAGGGTTAGGGTTAGGGTTAGGGTTAGGGTTAGGGTTAGGGTTAGGGTTAGGGTTAGGGTTAGGGTTAGGGTTAGGGTTAGGGTTAGGGTTAGGGTTAGGGTTAGGGTTAGGGTTAGGGTTAGGGTTAGGGTTAGGGTTAGGGTTAGGGTTAGGGTTAGGGTTAGGGTTAGGGTTAGGGTTAGGGTTAGGGTTAGGGTTAGGGTTAGGGTTAGGGTTAGGGTTAGGGTTAGGGTTAGGGTTAGGGTTAGGGTTAGGGTTAGGGTTAGGGTTAGGGTTAGGGTTAGGGTTAGGGTTAGGGTTAGGGTTAGGGTTAGGGTTAGGGTTAGGGTTAGGGTTAGGGTTAGGGTTAGGGTTAGGGTTAGGGTTAGGGTTAGGGTTAGGGTTAGGGTTAGGGTTAGGGTTAGGGTTAGGGTTAGGGTTAGGGTTAGGGTTAGGGTTAGGGTTAGGGTTAGGGTTAGGGTTAGGGTTAGGGTTAGGGTTAGGGTTAGGGTTAGGGTTAGGGTTAGGGTTAGGGTTAGGGTTAGGGTTAGGGTTAGGGTTAGGGTTAGGGTTAGGGTTAGGGTTAGGGTTAGGGTTAGGGTTAGGGTTAGGGTTAGGGTTAGGGTTAGGGTTAGGGTTAGGGTTAGGGTTAGGGTTAGGGTTAGGGTTAGGGTTAGGGTTAGGGTTAGGGTTAGGGTTAGGGTTAGGGTTAGGGTTAGGGTTAGGGTTAGGGTTAGGGTTAGGGTTAGGGTTAGGGTTAGGGTTAGGGTTAGGGTTAGGGTTAGGGTTAGGGTTAGGGTTAGGGTTAGGGTTAGGGTTAGGGTTAGGGTTAGGGTTAGGGTTAGGGTTAGGGTTAGGGTTAGGGTTAGGGTTAGGGTTAGGGTTAGGGTTAGGGTTAGGGTTAGGGTTAGGGTTAGGGTTAGGGTTAGGGTTAGGGTTAGGGTTAGGGTTAGGGTTAGGGTTAGGGTTAGGGTTAGGGTTAGGGTTAGGGTTAGGGTTAGGGTTAGGGTTAGGGTTAGGGTTAGGGTTAGGGTTAGGGTTAGGGTTAGGGTTAGGGTTAGGGTTAGGGTTAGGGTTAGGGTTAGGGTTAGGGTTAGGGTTAGGGTTAGGGTTAGGGTTAGGGTTAGGGTTAGGGTTAGGGTTAGGGTTAGGGTTAGGGTTAGGGTTAGGGTTAGGGTTAGGGTTAGGGTTAGGGTTAGGGTTAGGGTTAGGGTTAGGGTTAGGGTTAGGGTTAGGGTTAGGGTTAGGGTTAGGGTTAGGGTTAGGGTTAGGGTTAGGGTTAGGGTTAGGGTTAGGGTTAGGGTTAGGGTTAGGGTTAGGGTTAGGGTTAGGGTTAGGGTTAGGGTTAGGGTTAGGGTTAGGGTTAGGGTTAGGGTTAGGGTTAGGGTTAGGGTTAGGGTTAGGGTTAGGGTTAGGGTTAGGGTTAGGGTTAGGGTTAGGGTTAGGGTTAGGGTTAGGGTTAGGGTTAGGGTTAGGGTTAGGGTTAGGGTTAGGGTTAGGGTTAGGGTTAGGGTTAGGGTTAGGGTTAGGGTTAGGGTTAGGGTTAGGGTTAGGGTTAGGGTTAGGGTTAGGGTTAGGGTTAGGGTTAGGGTTAGGGTTAGGGTTAGGGTTAGGGTTAGGGTTAGGGTTAGGGTTAGGGTTAGGGTTAGGGTTAGGGTTAGGGTTAGGGTTAGGGTTAGGGTTAGGGTTAGGGTTAGGGTTAGGGTTAGGGTTAGGGTTAGGGTTAGGGTTAGGGTTAGGGTTAGGGTTAGGGTTAGGGTTAGGGTTAGGGTTAGGGTTAGGGTTAGGGTTAGGGTTAGGGTTAGGGTTAGGGTTAGGGTTAGGGTTAGGGTTAGGGTTAGGGTTAGGGTTAGGGTTAGGGTTAGGGTTAGGGTTAGGGTTAGGGTTAGGGTTAGGGTTAGGGTTAGGGTTAGGGTTAGGGTTAGGGTTAGGGTTAGGGTTAGGGTTAGGGTTAGGGTTAGGGTTAGGGTTAGGGTTAGGGTTAGGGTTAGGGTTAGGGTTAGGGTTAGGGTTAGGGTTAGGGTTAGGGTTAGGGTTAGGGTTAGGGTTAGGGTTAGGGTTAGGGTTAGGGTTAGGGTTAGGGTTAGGGTTAGGGTTAGGGTTAGGGTTAGGGTTAGGGTTAGGGTTAGGGTTAGGGTTAGGGTTAGGGTTAGGGTTAGGGTTAGGGTTAGGGTTAGGGTTAGGGTTAGGGTTAGGGTTAGGGTTAGGGTTAGGGTTAGGGTTAGGGTTAGGGTTAGGGTTAGGGTTAGGGTTAGGGTTAGGGTTAGGGTTAGGGTTAGGGTTAGGGTTAGGGTTAGGGTTAGGGTTAGGGTTAGGGTTAGGGTTAGGGTTAGGGTTAGGGTTAGGGTTAGGGTTAGGGTTAGGGTTAGGGTTAGGGTTAGGGTTAGGGTTAGGGTTAGGGTTAGGGTTAGGGTTAGGGTTAGGGTTAGGGTTAGGGTTAGGGTTAGGGTTAGGGTTAGGGTTAGGGTTAGGGTTAGGGTTAGGGTTAGGGTTAGGGTTAGGGTTAGGGTTAGGGTTAGGGTTAGGGTTAGGGTTAGGGTTAGGGTTAGGGTTAGGGTTAGGGTTAGGGTTAGGGTTAGGGTTAGGGTTAGGGTTAGGGTTAGGGTTAGGGTTAGGGTTAGGGTTAGGGTTAGGGTTAGGGTTAGGGTTAGGGTTAGGGTTAGGGTTAGGGTTAGGGTTAGGGTTAGGGTTAGGGTTAGGGTTAGGGTTAGGGTTAGGGTTAGGGTTAGGGTTAGGGTTAGGGTTAGGGTTAGGGTTAGGGTTAGGGTTAGGGTTAGGGTTAGGGTTAGGGTTAGGGTTAGGGTTAGGGTTAGGGTTAGGGTTAGGGTTAGGGTTAGGGTTAGGGTTAGGGTTAGGGTTAGGGTTAGGGTTAGGGTTAGGGTTAGGGTTAGGGTTAGGGTTAGGGTTAGGGTTAGGGTTAGGGTTAGGGTTAGGGTTAGGGTTAGGGTTAGGGTTAGGGTTAGGGTTAGGGTTAGGGTTAGGGTTAGGGTTAGGGTTAGGGTTAGGGTTAGGGTTAGGGTTAGGGTTAGGGTTAGGGTTAGGGTTAGGGTTAGGGTTAGGGTTAGGGTTAGGGTTAGGGTTAGGGTTAGGGTTAGGGTTAGGGTTAGGGTTAGGGTTAGGGTTAGGGTTAGGGTTAGGGTTAGGGTTAGGGTTAGGGTTAGGGTTAGGGTTAGGGTTAGGGTTAGGGTTAGGGTTAGGGTTAGGGTTAGGGTTAGGGTTAGGGTTAGGGTTAGGGTTAGGGTTAGGGTTAGGGTTAGGGTTAGGGTTAGGGTTAGGGTTAGGGTTAGGGTTAGGGTTAGGGTTAGGGTTAGGGTTAGGGTTAGGGTTAGGGTTAGGGTTAGGGTTAGGGTTAGGGTTAGGGTTAGGGTTAGGGTTAGGGTTAGGGTTAGGGTTAGGGTTAGGGTTAGGGTTAGGGTTAGGGTTAGGGTTAGGGTTAGGGTTAGGGTTAGGGTTAGGGTTAGGGTTAGGGTTAGGGTTAGGGTTAGGGTTAGGGTTAGGGTTAGGGTTAGGGTTAGGGTTAGGGTTAGGGTTAGGGTTAGGGTTAGGGTTAGGGTTAGGGTTAGGGTTAGGGTTAGGGTTAGGGTTAGGGTTAGGGTTAGGGTTAGGGTTAGGGTTAGGGTTAGGGTTAGGGTTAGGGTTAGGGTTAGGGTTAGGGTTAGGGTTAGGGTTAGGGTTAGGGTTAGGGTTAGGGTTAGGGTTAGGGTTAGGGTTAGGGTTAGGGTTAGGGTTAGGGTTAGGGTTAGGGTTAGGGTTAGGGTTAGGGTTAGGGTTAGGGTTAGGGTTAGGGTTAGGGTTAGGGTTAGGGTTAGGGTTAGGGTTAGGGTTAGGGTTAGGGTTAGGGTTAGGGTTAGGGTTAGGGTTAGGGTTAGGGTTAGGGTTAGGGTTAGGGTTAGGGTTAGGGTTAGGGTTAGGGTTAGGGTTAGGGTTAGGGTTAGGGTTAGGGTTAGGGTTAGGGTTAGGGTTAGGGTTAGGGTTAGGGTTAGGGTTAGGGTTAGGGTTAGGGTTAGGGTTAGGGTTAGGGTTAGGGTTAGGGTTAGGGTTAGGGTTAGGGTTAGGGTTAGGGTTAGGGTTAGGGTTAGGGTTAGGGTTAGGGTTAGGGTTAGGGTTAGGGTTAGGGTTAGGGTTAGGGTTAGGGTTAGGGTTAGGGTTAGGGTTAGGGTTAGGGTTAGGGTTAGGGTTAGGGTTAGGGTTAGGGTTAGGGTTAGGGTTAGGGTTAGGGTTAGGGTTAGGGTTAGGGTTAGGGTTAGGGTTAGGGTTAGGGTTAGGGTTAGGGTTAGGGTTAGGGTTAGGGTTAGGGTTAGGGTTAGGGTTAGGGTTAGGGTTAGGGTTAGGGTTAGGGTTAGGGTTAGGGTTAGGGTTAGGGTTAGGGTTAGGGTTAGGGTTAGGGTTAGGGTTAGGGTTAGGGTTAGGGTTAGGGTTAGGGTTAGGGTTAGGGTTAGGGTTAGGGTTAGGGTTAGGGTTAGGGTTAGGGTTAGGGTTAGGGTTAGGGTTAGGGTTAGGGTTAGGGTTAGGGTTAGGGTTAGGGTTAGGGTTAGGGTTAGGGTTAGGGTTAGGGTTAGGGTTAGGGTTAGGGTTAGGGTTAGGGTTAGGGTTAGGGTTAGGGTTAGGGTTAGGGTTAGGGTTAGGGTTAGGGTTAGGGTTAGGGTTAGGGTTAGGGTTAGGGTTAGGGTTAGGGTTAGGGTTAGGGTTAGGGTTAGGGTTAGGGTTAGGGTTAGGGTTAGGGTTAGGGTTAGGGTTAGGGTTAGGGTTAGGGTTAGGGTTAGGGTTAGGGTTAGGGTTAGGGTTAGGGTTAGGGTTAGGGTTAGGGTTAGGGTTAGGGTTAGGGTTAGGGTTAGGGTTAGGGTTAGGGTTAGGGTTAGGGTTAGGGTTAGGGTTAGGGTTAGGGTTAGGGTTAGGGTTAGGGTTAGGGTTAGGGTTAGGGTTAGGGTTAGGGTTAGGGTTAGGGTTAGGGTTAGGGTTAGGGTTAGGGTTAGGGTTAGGGTTAGGGTTAGGGTTAGGGTTAGGGTTAGGGTTAGGGTTAGGGTTAGGGTTAGGGTTAGGGTTAGGGTTAGGGTTAGGGTTAGGGTTAGGGTTAGGGTTAGGGTTAGGGTTAGGGTTAGGGTTAGGGTTAGGGTTAGGGTTAGGGTTAGGGTTAGGGTTAGGGTTAGGGTTAGGGTTAGGGTTAGGGTTAGGGTTAGGGTTAGGGTTAGGGTTAGGGTTAGGGTTAGGGTTAGGGTTAGGGTTAGGGTTAGGGTTAGGGTTAGGGTTAGGGTTAGGGTTAGGGTTAGGGTTAGGGTTAGGGTTAGGGTTAGGGTTAGGGTTAGGGTTAGGGTTAGGGTTAGGGTTAGGGTTAGGGTTAGGGTTAGGGTTAGGGTTAGGGTTAGGGTTAGGGTTAGGGTTAGGGTTAGGGTTAGGGTTAGGGTTAGGGTTAGGGTTAGGGTTAGGGTTAGGGTTAGGGTTAGGGTTAGGGTTAGGGTTAGGGTTAGGGTTAGGGTTAGGGTTAGGGTTAGGGTTAGGGTTAGGGTTAGGGTTAGGGTTAGGGTTAGGGTTAGGGTTAGGGTTAGGGTTAGGGTTAGGGTTAGGGTTAGGGTTAGGGTTAGGGTTAGGGTTAGGGTTAGGGTTAGGGTTAGGGTTAGGGTTAGGGTTAGGGTTAGGGTTAGGGTTAGGGTTAGGGTTAGGGTTAGGGTTAGGGTTAGGGTTAGGGTTAGGGTTAGGGTTAGGGTTAGGGTTAGGGTTAGGGTTAGGGTTAGGGTTAGGGTTAGGGTTAGGGTTAGGGTTAGGGTTAGGGTTAGGGTTAGGGTTAGGGTTAGGGTTAGGGTTAGGGTTAGGGTTAGGGTTAGGGTTAGGGTTAGGGTTAGGGTTAGGGTTAGGGTTAGGGTTAGGGTTAGGGTTAGGGTTAGGGTTAGGGTTAGGGTTAGGGTTAGGGTTAGGGTTAGGGTTAGGGTTAGGGTTAGGGTTAGGGTTAGGGTTAGGGTTAGGGTTAGGGTTAGGGTTAGGGTTAGGGTTAGGGTTAGGGTTAGGGTTAGGGTTAGGGTTAGGGTTAGGGTTAGGGTTAGGGTTAGGGTTAGGGTTAGGGTTAGGGTTAGGGTTAGGGTTAGGGTTAGGGTTAGGGTTAGGGTTAGGGTTAGGGTTAGGGTTAGGGTTAGGGTTAGGGTTAGGGTTAGGGTTAGGGTTAGGGTTAGGGTTAGGGTTAGGGTTAGGGTTAGGGTTAGGGTTAGGGTTAGGGTTAGGGTTAGGGTTAGGGTTAGGGTTAGGGTTAGGGTTAGGGTTAGGGTTAGGGTTAGGGTTAGGGTTAGGGTTAGGGTTAGGGTTAGGGTTAGGGTTAGGGTTAGGGTTAGGGTTAGGGTTAGGGTTAGGGTTAGGGTTAGGGTTAGGGTTAGGGTTAGGGTTAGGGTTAGGGTTAGGGTTAGGGTTAGGGTTAGGGTTAGGGTTAGGGTTAGGGTTAGGGTTAGGGTTAGGGTTAGGGTTAGGGTTAGGGTTAGGGTTAGGGTTAGGGTTAGGGTTAGGGTTAGGGTTAGGGTTAGGGTTAGGGTTAGGGTTAGGGTTAGGGTTAGGGTTAGGGTTAGGGTTAGGGTTAGGGTTAGGGTTAGGGTTAGGGTTAGGGTTAGGGTTAGGGTTAGGGTTAGGGTTAGGGTTAGGGTTAGGGTTAGGGTTAGGGTTAGGGTTAGGGTTAGGGTTAGGGTTAGGGTTAGGGTTAGGGTTAGGGTTAGGGTTAGGGTTAGGGTTAGGGTTAGGGTTAGGGTTAGGGTTAGGGTTAGGGTTAGGGTTAGGGTTAGGGTTAGGGTTAGGGTTAGGGTTAGGGTTAGGGTTAGGGTTAGGGTTAGGGTTAGGGTTAGGGTTAGGGTTAGGGTTAGGGTTAGGGTTAGGGTTAGGGTTAGGGTTAGGGTTAGGGTTAGGGTTAGGGTTAGGGTTAGGGTTAGGGTTAGGGTTAGGGTTAGGGTTAGGGTTAGGGTTAGGGTTAGGGTTAGGGTTAGGGTTAGGGTTAGGGTTAGGGTTAGGGTTAGGGTTAGGGTTAGGGTTAGGGTTAGGGTTAGGGTTAGGGTTAGGGTTAGGGTTAGGGTTAGGGTTAGGGTTAGGGTTAGGGTTAGGGTTAGGGTTAGGGTTAGGGTTAGGGTTAGGGTTAGGGTTAGGGTTAGGGTTAGGGTTAGGGTTAGGGTTAGGGTTAGGGTTAGGGTTAGGGTTAGGGTTAGGGTTAGGGTTAGGGTTAGGGTTAGGGTTAGGGTTAGGGTTAGGGTTAGGGTTAGGGTTAGGGTTAGGGTTAGGGTTAGGGTTAGGGTTAGGGTTAGGGTTAGGGTTAGGGTTTAGGGTTAGGGTTAGGGTTAGGGTTAGGGTTAGGGTTAGGGTTAGGGTTAGGGTTAGGGTTAGGGTTAGGGTTAGGGTTAGGGTTAGGGTTAGGGTTAGGGTTAGGGTTAGGGTTAGGGTTAGGGTTAGGGTTAGGGTTAGGGTTAGGGTTAGGGTTAGGGTTAGGGTTAGGGTTAGGGTTAGGGTTAGGGTTAGGGTTAGGGTTAGGGTTAGGGTTAGGGTTAGGGTTAGGGTTAGGGTTAGGGTTAGGGTTAGGGTTAGGGTTAGGGTTAGGGTTAGGGTTAGGGTTAGGGTTAGGGTTAGGGTTCGGGTTAGGGTTAGGGTTAGGGTTAGGGTTAGGGTTAGGGTTAGGGTTAGGGTTAGGGTTAGGGTTAGGGTTAGGGTTAGGGTTAGGGTTAGGGTTAGGGTTAGGGTTAGGGTTAGGGTTAGGGTTAGGGTTAGGGTTAGGGTTAGGGTTAGGGTAGGGTTAGGGTTAGGGTTAGGGTTAGGGTTAGGGTTAGGGTTAGGGTTAGGGTTAGGGTTAGGGTTAGGGTTAGGGTTAGGGTTAGGGTTAGGGTTAGGGTTAGGGTTAGGGTTAGGGTTAGGGTTAGGGTTAGGGTTAGGGTTAGGGTTAGGGTTAGGGTTAGGGTTAGGGTTAGGGTTAGGGTTAGGGTTAGGGTTAGGGTTAGGGTTAGGGTTAGGGTTA
>NW_026019468.1:0-183469 GCF_003254725.2 Canis lupus dingo | reverse complement strand
CATCAATTCTTTTTGATTTGATCTATTCGATTATTTTCGATTCGGTTCGATTCGATTCAATTCTTTTTGATTCGATTCGATTCTTTTCCATTCAATCTGATTAGATTCATTTCGAATTTTTTCGATTCGATTCGATTCGAATCTATTCGATTCTTTTCAATTCAATTCGATTCGAATTCCTTTCTTTTTGAATCGATTTGATTCGATCCGATTCTTTTTGATTCCATTAGAATCGATTTTTTCGATTCAATTCTTTTAGATTGGATTCAATTCAATTTTTTTCAATTCGATTCGATTCTTTTCGATTTGATTCGATTCTATTCGATTCCATTCAATTCGATTTGAATCTATTTGATTAGATTCTTTTCAATTCGATTCTTTTCGATTTGATTCGATTTGGTTCTTTTTGATTCGATTCGATTCTTTTCGATTCGATTCGAGTTGATTCTTTTTGATTCGAATCGATAATTTTCTATTTTCGATTCCATTCGATTCAATTCGATTCTTTTCGATTCGATTTTTTTATTCGATTCGATTCTTTTCGATCGATTCTTTTCGATTCGATTCGATTCCTTTCGATTCAATTCGATTCGATTCTTTTCCACTCAATTCTCTTCGATTCGATTCGATTCTTTTCCATTCGATTCGATATTTTTGATTCGATTCGATTCTTTTCTATTAGATTTTTTCGATTCTTTTCGATTCAATTCGATTCGATTCTTTTCAATTTGATTTGATTCTTTTCTATTCGATACGATTCAATTTGATCCTTTTCGATTTGATTTGATTCTTTTCGATTCGATTCGATTCAATTTTTTTCGTTTCGATTTGATAGTTTTTGATTCGTTTCTTTTTGATTCAATTCGATTCGAATCTTACGATTCGAGTCTTTTCGATTTGAATTCCTTTCATTTCCAAACGATTCGATTCTTTTCGATTTGATTCGATTCAATTCTTTTCAATTCGATTCCATTGGATATTTTTCAATGCGATTCGATTCGATTCAATTTTTTTCGATTTGATTCGATAGTTTTCAATTTGTTTCTTTTCGATTTGATTCGATTTGAATCTTTCATTTCGATTCGATTGAATTCTTTTCGATTCGATTCGATTATTTTCGATTCTTTACACTTCCATTCGATTTGATTCTTTTATTCCATGCGATTCGATTCGATTTTTTTCGAATTGCGTCGATTCGATTCTTTTCGATTCGAGTCTTTTCATTTCGAATTCCTTTCTTTTCGAATGGATTTGATTCGATTTGATTTGATTCTTTTCTATTCGATTCCATACGATCTTTTCAATTTGTTTCGATTCGATTCGATTCTTTTAGATTAGATTCGATTCTTTTTTTTCAATTCAATTTGATACTTTTTGATTCAATTCGATTTGATTCTTTTAGATTCGATTCAATTCTTTTCGATTCGATTCGATATGAATCTATTTAATTAGATTCCTTTCAATTCGATTCTTTTCGATTTGATTCGATTCGGTTCTTTTCGATTCGATTCGATTCTTTTCTTTTCAGTTCAATTCGATTTTTGTGATTTGATTCGATTCTTTTTCATTCGATTTGTTTCGATACTTTTTATTGGATTTGATTCAATTCTTTTCGATTTGATTCCTTTTGATTCTTTTTGATTCGAATTGATTCAATTCAATTCTTTTCGATTCGATTCGATTCTTTTTTATTTGATTCGATTTGAATCTATTAGATTCGATACTTTTCAAGTTGATTCGATTTGATTTCGATTCGATTCTTTTCGATTTGATTCGATTCATCCTTTTCGATTCAATTCAGTTATTACGATTCGATTCAATTCAATTTGAATCTATTCTATTCGATTCTTTTCAATTCGATTCTTTTCGATTTGATGCGATTCAGTTCTTTTCGATTCGATTCGATTTGATTCTTTTTGATTCGATTCGATTCTTTCCGATTTGATTCGATTCTTTTCGATTCAATTCGATTCGATTCTTTTCTATCAATTTGATTTGATTCGATTCTTTTCAAATCGATTCTCTTCTATTCGATACTTTTCAATTCCATTCGATTTGATTCTTTTGATTCGGTGCGATTTGATTCGATTTTTTTCTATTCGATTCGATTCTTTTCGATTCGAGTTTGTTCGATTCGAATTGCTTTCTTTTTGAATCGATTTGATTCGATTCTATTGTTTTTGATTCCATTCGAATCGATTTTTTTCAATTCAATTCTTTTAGGTTCGATTCAATTCGATTCTTTTCGATTCGAGTCTTTTCTATTCGAATGTCTTTCTTTTCAAATTGATTTGAATCGATTCTTTTCGATTCGATTCTTTTTTATTCAATTTGATTCTTTTTGATTCGATTCGACTCGATTCTTTTTGAGTCTCTTCGATTTGGTTTTTTTGAATCGATTTGATTTTATTCGATTCGACTCTTCGATTTGATTATTTTGGATTTGATTCTTTTCAATTCGATTCGATTCTTTTCGATTCGATTCGATTCTTTTCAATTTAATTCGATTCGATTCTTTATGATTCGATATGATTCTTTTCAATATGATTCAATTCGGTTCTTTCCTATTCTTTTCAATTCGATTCGATTATTTTCTATTTGATTTGATTCAATTCGATTCCTTTTTTTCTAAACGATTCGATTCTTTTCAATTCCACTCCTTTCGACTCGATTCATTTAGATTCGATTGTTTTCGAATTGAATAGATTTGATTCTTTTTGATTTGATTTGATTTGATTCTTTTTAATTCGTTTCCTTTTTATTTCATTCGAATCTTTTCGGTTCGATTAGATTCTTTTTGATTCAATTTGATTCGATTCGAAACTTTTCGATTCAATTCTTTTCGATTCGATTCCTTTCGATTCGATTAGATTCTTTTCGATACGATTCGATTCATTTTTTTATTCGATTTTTTTCTATTTGATTCTTTTTTATTTGATTTGTTTCAATTTATTTCAATTCGATTCGATTCGATTCTTTTCAATTCGATGCGATTTGAACCTTGTCGATTCGATTGGATTCAATTCAATTTTTTTCGTTTCGATACGATAGTTTCCGAATCGTTCTCTTCAATTCTATTCGATGGGATTCTTTTTCTTTCGATTCGATTTGCATGTGGAAGTGTCAGGCCAGTACTCACGATTATCTGAGTTGAATATACCGATTTCAAATCGACCTTCTTCAAAGAGTGTAGCTAGTTTCTAACTCCCATGTACGAGTGGGTAGCAGACATCTGCCTCCCAGGCATACACACTCTTGAAAGTTGAGCTTATGGCCTGTACTTCCCACATCCTCCTCCAGGTACACTTCGCTGCTAACAGGCCTAGGATCGATGCGTGATGGAAGTATTGTGAGAGGTAAGTGGAAAGTCCCCGCACACAGGACTAGTGCCTCCAAGCTCAAGCCAGCGATTTCCTAGTAATTCCTGTCTTAGACAGCTGCTACAGACTAAGTTCCATACGTGAGAGCTAGCTGAACACCGAGTCCAAAAGCATCACTATTCTGAGAGTTGAGCTCACACCCAATCTCTCACATTTCCACACTGCCTGTAGAATGAGTTTTGAACATCTTCACCAGAGACGTTTCTCAGAAGCTTGTGAGATGCAAGTGGAATAATGCAGGCCTGGAAGGCGCCTCCCGGTGCAGTGGAGTGGTATTCTTCGTACCTCCTGAGTTAGAAGACTGCTATGGTCTCACGGCCATTAGAACACAGCTAGTTGAAAGCTGGCTTCTAGGCATGGTCTCTTGTGAGAGCAGAGCTCAGGGCAGGACCCTCCAGCATCCTGCCTGCCCATAGTCATAGCTGCTAACATCCTTACGTGAGGTGCTGGGAGAGGATGGAGAAATGCAAGTGGAAGTGTTAGGACTATACTCACGTGTATCTGAGTTCAATACAGCGATTGCCAACATCCTTGTTTAATTAGAGTGTAGCTCGGGTATACCTCGCCTTGATAAGTGTCTAGCAGACATCGGCCTGCAAAGCATACACACTTCTGAGAGGTGAGCTTATGGCCTGACCCTCCCCCATCCTGACTCCCTGTACGTTCTGCTTCCACAGCATTTCATTGATTACGTGAGAGTAGCGGAGTGAGAACCAAGTGTGCCTTGTCAATTTCGTGCCTAGCAGACAGCTGCCTCCAAGGCATGCACACTCCTTTGGATTGAGTGTAGGACTTGAACCTCCCACAAGCTTACCGCCTGTACACTTTGCTTCCAAAGGATTTCGTTCGATATGGGATGCAAGTTTTTTGAGAGGCAAATGTGTCTTCGTTCAATCCAGCAACTTCTGAGGAAATCCTCCCTCAGATGGGAGCTACATACTAACTTCCAAACCTGAGTTACTAGCTAAAGCTCTGTCTCTGGGGAGCTTCCCTCTAGGAGATGAACTGAAACGTGGTCCTTCCCAGTTCCACACTGCCTGCAGATACAGATACAAACATCCTCACTAGACATGTTTGTCAGAAGCTCATGGGACACAAGGGCAAGCTGCAGACTTCAAGGTTGTGTTTCCAGGTGCAGTAAAGCGGTATTCATGGAACATCCTGAATTACAATGCTGCCACGTTCTCATGGCCATCAGAACGCAGTTAGTAGAAAGCTGGCTTCGAGGCATGCCTCCTTTTGAAAGCTGAGCTCAGGGCAGGACCCTCCCGCATCCTGCCTGCCCGTAGTCGTAGCTGCTAACATCCTTATTTTAGGTGCTGGGAGAGTTTGGAGAAATGCAAGTGGAAGTGTCAGGACTGTACTCACGTGTATCTGAGTTCCATACAGCGTTTGCCAACGTCCTTGAACCATTAGAGTGTAGCTCGGGTATACCTCGCCTCAATAAGTGTCTAGCAGACATCGGCCTGTAAAGCATACACACTTCTGAGAGTTGAGCTTGTGGCCTGTACCTCTCCCATCCTGACTGCCTGTACGTTCCTCTTCCACCGCATTTTGTTTTATGCGGGACAGTAGCGGAGTGAAAACCGAGTCTCTCCCTTGTCAATTTCGCACCTATCGGACAGCTGCCTCCAAGGCATGCACACTCCTTTGGATTGAACTTTTGGCTTGTACCTCCCACCTGCTGACCGCCTGTACGCTTCACTTCCAAAGGATTTCGTTCGATACGGGATGCAAGTTTTGCAAGAGGCAAGTGTCCCTTACTTCTTTCCAGCAACTTTCTAGGAATTCCTCCCTCAGGTGGGATCTACATACTAACGTCCAAACCTGAGTTCCTAGCTGAAAGCTATCTCTCTGGCGAATTGCCTTCTGCGAGATGAGCTGACACACGGTCCTTCGCAGTTCCATACTGCCTGCAGATGCAGTTACGAACATCCTCACTAGACATGTTTGTCAGAAGCTCATGGGACGCAAGGGCCAGCTGCAGGCTTCAATGGTTGTGTCTCCAGGTGCAGTGGAGCGGTATTCATGGAACATCCCCCCTTACAATGCTGCTACGTTCTCACAGCCATCAGAAGAAGCTAGTAGAAAGCTGGCTTCAAGGCATGCTTCCTTCTGAGAGCTGAGCTCATGGCAGGACCCTCCCACATCCTGCCTGCCCGTAGACGTAACTGCTAATATCCTTATGTTAGGTGCTGGGAGAGGGCAGCAAAATGCATGTGGAAGTGTCAGGCTTGTACTCATGATCATCTGAGTTGAATACAGCGATTTCAAACAGCCTTCTTCAAAGAGTGTAGCTAGTTTCTAACTCCCATGTACGAGTGGGTAGCAGACATCTGCCTCTCAAGGCGTACACACTTTTGAGAGTTGAGCTTATGGCCTGTACTTCTCACATCCTGCCTGCAGGTACACTTCGCTGCTAACAGGCCTAGGCCCGATGCGTGACTGAAGTGTTGTAAGAGGTAAGTGGAAAGTCCCGGCACACAAGACTAGTGCCTCCTAGCTCAATCCAGTGATTTCCTAGTAATTCCTGTCTTAGACAGGTGCTACATACTAAGTTCCATACGTGAGAAGCTAGCTGAACCCCGAGTCCAAAAGCATCTCTCTTCTGATAGTTGAGCTCACACCCAGTCCCTCACAGTTCCACACTGCCTGCAGAATGAGTTTTGAACATCTTCACCAGAGACGTTTGTCAGAAGCTTGTGAGACGCAAGTGGAATAATGCAGGTCTGGAAGGTGTCTCCAGGTGCAGTAGAGTGGTAATCTTGGACCTCCTGAATTAGAATACTGCTACATTCTCACTGCCATAAGAACGCAGCTCGTTGAAAGCTGACTTCTAGGCATGCTTCCTTGTAAGAGCTGAGGTCAGGACAGGACCGTCCCGCATCCTGACTGCCTGTAGACTTAGGTCCTAGCATCTTTATGTTAGGTGCTGGAAGAGGTTTTGTGAAAAGCATGTGGAAGCGACAGGCCTGAACTCACGTGTATCTGAGTTCAATGCAGCGATTGCCAACGTCCTTATTTAATTAGAGTGTACCTCGGTTCTAGCTCCCATCAATAAGTGTCTAGCAGACATCTGCCTGTAAAGCATACACACTTCTGAGAGTTGAACTTATGCCCTGTACCTTCCACATGCTGACTGCAGGTACACTTCACTCCTATCAGGCCTAGGCTTGAATCGTGACAGAAGGGTTGTGAGAGGTTAGTGGAAGGTGTCGGCCCACACGACTAGTGTCTCAAGCCCAATCCAGAGATATGTGAGGAACTGCTCTCTATGATTGGTGCTACATAGTAAGTTCCATACATGAGAAGCTAGTGGAACGCAGTGTCCAAAGGGTACTTTCTTCTGAGACTTGAGCTCACCCCCAGTCCCTCACAGTTCCTCATGTCCTTCAGATGAAATTTCGAACATCCTCACTAGACGTGTTGGTCAGAAGCTCATAGGACAAAAGGAGCTAGCTGCAGACTTCAATGCTTGTGTCTCTAGGTGCAGTAGAGCGGTATACATGGAACCTCCTGACTTACAATGTAGCTACATTCTCACGGCTATACGAACGCAGCTAGTGGAAAGGTGATTTCGAGGCATGCTGCTGTGGATCAGAGTCTCCCGTTCCAGGTGAGGCCCAGGTGGGGCCAGAGTCAACTGGTACAGAAGAGGCCAAAGTGAGGACAAGAGTTACCAGGTACAGGTGAGGCCAACCTGCAGGCCATGCAGAGGAACCATGTCCCGATGATGCCCAGGTGAGGACCAGAGTCACCAGATCTGGGTGAGGCCCAGATAGGATCAGAGTCAACAGTTCCAGGTGAGGCCAAGAAGGAGTCCACAGCAATCAGGTCCAGGTGGGGAACAAAGTAACCAGGACTGGGTGAGGCCCAGATGGGGACCAGATTCACCAGGACCAGGTGAGGCCCAGGTGGTGACCAGAATCGCTAGGTCCATGCGAGGACCAGGTAAGGACCAGATTCACCAGGTCCAAGTGAGGCCCACGTGGGGACCTGAGTCACCAGGTATGGGTGAGGCCCAGGTGGCAACCCCACTCACCAGGTCCAGGTGAGGCCAACCTGCAGGACAGAGTCACCAGATCCAGGTGAGGCCCTGGTGGCGACCGGAGTCACCAGGTAAATGTGAGTCTAGAAGGACACCACAGTCACCACGTCCAGGTGTGGTTCATGTGGGAACGAGAGTCACCAGGTCCTAGTGAGACCCAGGTGGGGACCACAGTCACCAAGTCCAGATTGAGGCCTAGGTGGGGCCCAGTGTCATCAGGGCCAGGTGAGGCCAAAGTGTGGAGTCAAGTTATCAGGTCCAAGTGAGTCCCAGGTGAGAACCAGTCACCTCGTCCAGGTGAGGCCCACAAGAGTAGTGCCTCCAAGCTCAATCCTGCGATTTCCTAGTAATTCCTGTCTTAGACTGGTGCTACATACTAAGTTCCATACTAGCTAATTGAACCCTGCATCCAACGGCAACTTACATCCGAGAGTTGAGCTCACACGCAGTCCCTCACAGTTCCACACTGCCTGCAGAATGTGTTTCCAACGTCTTCACCAGAGACGCTTGTCAGAAGCTTGTGAGATGCAAGTGGAATAATGCAGGCCTGGAAGGTGTCTCCAGGTGAAGTAGAGTGGTATACTTGGAACCTCCTGAGTTAGAATACTGCTGCGTTCTCAGGGCCAGAAGAATGCAGCTAGTTGAAAGCTGGCTTCTAGACATGCTTCCTTGTGAGAGTTGAGGTGAGGGCAGGACCCTCCCGTAACCTGACTGCCTGTAGACATAGGTCCTAACATCCTTATGTTAGGTGCTGGAAGAGGTTGTGAATAGCATTTAGACGTTTCAGGCTTGTAGTCACATGTAACTGAGTTCAATACAGCGATTTCCAACAGCCTTATTCAATTAAAGTGTAGCTGGTTCTAACTCCCATAAAAGAGTGGCTAGCAGACATCTGCCTGCAAAGCATACACGCTTCTCAGAGTTGAGCTTATGGCCTGTACCTCCCACAATCTGACGGCCTGTACGGATCGCTTCCACAGCATTCTCTTCTATGCGGGACAGTAGCGGAGTGAGAACCAAGTGTCTGCATTGTCAATTTCGTGACTACCGGACACCTGCCTCCAAGTGATGCACACTCCTTTGGATGAGCTTATGGCTTGTTCCTCCACGTGCTGACCGCCTGTACCTTTCACTTCGAAAGGACGTCGTTCGATACGGGACACAAGTTTTGTGAGAGGCAAGTGTCTCCTAGCCCAATCCAACAACTTCTGAGTAATTCCTCCCTCAGAAGGGAGCTACATACTAACTTCCAAACCTGAGTACCTAGTTGAAAGCTGTCTCTCTGGAGAACTTCCTTCTGCAGAGTGAGCTGACACGCGGTCCTTCCCAGTTCCACACTGCCTGCAGATGGAGCTTACGAACATCCTCACTAGACATGTTTGTCAGAAGCTCATGGGACGCAAGGGGCAAGCTGCAGGCTTCAAGGTTGTGTCTCCAGGTGCAGTAGAGCTTTATTCATGGAACGACCTGACTTCCAATGCTGTAAAGTTTGAGTTAGGTTACGGGTTAGGGTTAGGGTTAGGGTCCTGTTTAAGCTTAGGGTTAGGTTTATGGTTAGGGTTAGGGTTAGGGTTCAGGTTAGGGTTAGGGGTAGTTTCAGGGTAAGGGGTAGGCTATGGGTTAGGATTAGAGTTAGGGTTAGGGTTTGGTTACGGGTTAGGTTACGGATTAGTGTACGGGTTAGTGTTAGTGTTAGGGTTAGGGTACGGGTTAGGGTTAGGTTTATGGTTAGGGTTAGGGTTAGGGTACAGGTTAGTGTTAAATTTAGGGTACTGTTTAGGGTTAGGGTTAGGGTTAGGTGATGGGTTAGGATTAGGGATAGGGTAAAGGTTAAGGTTAGGATTAGGTTAGGGTTAGGGTTAGGATTGGGGATTGGGTTTCGTTAGGTTTAGGGTTGGGGTAAATTTAGGGTTAGGGTACTGGTTAGAGTTTGGGTTAGGGTACGGGTGAGGGTTAGGGTAAGCGTTAGGGTATGGGTTAGGATTAGGGTACGGGTTAAGGTTAGGTTTAGGGTTAGGTTTAGGGTTAGTGTATGGGATAGGGTTAGGTTTAGGGTACTGTTTAGCCTTAGGTTTAGGGTTAGGGTTAGGTTACAGGTTAGGGTTACGGTTAGGGTTAGAGTACGGGTTAGGGTTAGAGTTAGAGTTCGGGTTATGTTTAGGGTTCTGGTTAGGGTTAGGCTACGGGTTAGGGTTAGTGTTAGGGTTATGATTAGGGTTCGGTTTAGGCTTAGGTTTAGGGTACAGATTAGGGTTAGGGTTAGGGTTAGGGTACGGTTTAGAGATATGGTATGGATTACAGTATGGGTTAAGGTATGGGTTAGGGTACTGGTAACGGTTAGGGTTTGGGTTAGGTTTAGAGTACGGGTTAGGGTTAGGTTTAGGGTTCGGGTTAGGGTACAGGATAGGGTTAGGTTTAGGGTTAGTGTTAGGGTTTGGGTTAGGGTACGGGTTAGGGTACGGGTTAGGGTTAGGGTAGGTTACGATTAGGGTTAGTGTTAGGGTTAGGTTTCGGTTAGTGTTAGGGTTAGGGGTAGGGTTAGGGTTTAGGGTTAGGGCTAGGGTTAGGGTACTGTTTAGGGTTAGGTATATTGTTAGTTTTAGGTTATGGGATAGGGTTAGGGTTAGGGTTAGGTTATGGGTTAGGGTTAGGGTTCAGGTTAGGGTATGGGATACATTTAGGGTTAGGGTAGGGAACGGGTTAGGGTTAGGGCTGGGGATAGGGTTAGGCTTAGGGTACGGGTTCAGGTTAGGGTTAGGGGTAGAGTATGGGTTTGTTTATGGGTTAGAGTAC
This sequence comes from Canis lupus dingo, assembly GCF_003254725.2. NCBI lineage: Eukaryota > Metazoa > Chordata > Mammalia > Carnivora > Canidae > Canis > Canis lupus. Next base: position 173,248 of record NW_026019468.1, on the reverse strand, counting down.
GGGTACGGTTACGGGTTAGTGTTAGGGTTCGTGTTAGGTTTAGGGTCACGGTACGGGTTAGGGTACGGATTAGGGTTAGGGTTAGGGTACGGGTTAGGTTTAGGGTCCGGGAGAGTTAGAGTTAGGGTATGGGTTTTGGTTAGGGTTAGGGTTAGGGTACGGCTTAGGGTTAGGTTTAGGGTTAAGGTTAGGGTTAAGGTACACATTAGGGTTAGGGTTAGGGTACTGTTTAGGGTTAGGGTTAGGGTTAGGTTTAGTTTACGGGTTAGGGTTAGGGTTAGTTTACGTGTTAAGGATAGGGTTAGGGTGAGGTTTAGGTTTAGGTTAGGGTTAGGGTTAGGGTTAGGTTAGAGATAAGGTTAGGGTTATGATTAGTGTTAGGGTTAGGTTAGGGGTAGTTTTAGTGTGAGGGTACGGGTTGTGGTTATGGTTAGGGTCGGGTAAGTTTAGAGTTAGGGTGGGTTAGGGTTAGTGTTAGGAGTTAGGTTTAGGGTTTGGGTTAGGGTTAGGGCTAGGGTTAGGGTTATGGTTAAGGGTTAGGGTTAAGGGTTAGGGTTAGGGGTTAGGGGTTCAGGTTCGTTTTAGGGGTTAGGGGTTAGGGTTAGGGGTTTGGTTAGGGTTTGGGTTAGGGTTAGGTTTAGGGTATGGCTTAGGGTTAGGTTTAGGGTTAGGGTTTGGGTTAAGGTACATGTTAAGGTTAAGGTACTGTTTAGGGTTAGGGTCAGGGTTAGGTTTAGTTTATGGGTTAGGCTTAGGGTTAGGGTTAGGGTTAGTTTACGTGTTAGGGATACAGTTAGGGTTAGGGTTATGGTTAGGTTAGGGTTAGGGTTAGGTTTAGAGATAGGGTTAGGGTTATGATTAGAGTTAGGGTTAGGTTTAGGGGTAGTTTTAGTGTTAGGGTACGGTTTATGGTTAGGGTTAGGGTAGGGTATGGTATAGGGTTAGGGTACTGGTTAGGGTTAGTTTTAGGGTTAAGATTAGGGTACGGGTTAGGGTTAGAGTTAGGGTACCATTTAGGGTTAGTGTATGGGTTAGCGTTAGGGTTGGGGTTAGCGTAAGGGTTAGGGCACAGGTTAGGATTAGGGTTAGGGTATTGTTTGGGTTAGGGTCAGGGTTAGATTTAGGTTACGTGTTAGGTTAGGGTACGGGTTAGGGTTAGGATACGGGTTTGGGTTAGTGTACGGGTTAGAGTTGGGGTTAGGGTATGTTTTAGGGTTAGGGTTTGGGTTAGGGTACAGATTAGGGATAGGGTGTGGTTTAGGGTTAGGGTATGGGTTAGGGTTAGTGTAAGGGTTAGGGGTAGGGTTACTGTACGGGATAGGGTTAGGGTTAGGGTAAGGGTTAGGGTATGGTTTAGGGTTAGGGTTAGGTTCAGGGTACGGGTTAGAGTTAGGGTACAGGTTAAGGTTAGGTTTAGGTTATGGGTGAGTGTTAGGGTTAGGGTACAGGTTAGTTTATGGGTTAGGTTTCAGATTAGCTTTAGGGTTAGGTTTAGAGTTAGGGGTTAGGGTTAGTGTTAGGGTTAGGGTGAAGGGTTAGGGTTAGGTTAGGGGTTAGGGTTAGGGGTTCAGGTTAGGTTTAGGGTTAGGGTTAGGTTTAAGGGTTAAGGAGAGGGTTAGGGTTAGAGGTTAGGAGTTAGGGGTAGGGTTAGGATTAAGGGTTAGTGTTAAGGGTTATGGTTAGTGGTAGGGTTAGGGGTTAGGAGTTAGGGGGTAGGGCTAGGGTTAGGGGTTAGGTGTTAGGGTTAGTGTTAGTGTTAGGGTTAAGGTTAGGGGTTAAGGTTAGGGTTAGGGTTTAGGTTTGCATTTGATTTAGTGTTAGGATTAGGGTTAGGGTTTGGGTTAGAGTTAAGGTTTAGGGTTAAGGGTTAGGGTTAGGTTTAGGGTTAGTTTTTAGGGGTTCAGGTTAGGGTTCGGGGTAGGGGTTAAGGTTAGGGTTAGGGGTTAGGGCTAGGTTTTGGTTTAGAGTTAGGGTTAGGGGTTAGGGTTTAGGGTTAGGGTTAGGTGTTAGGTTTAGGGTTAGGGTTAGGGGTTAGGGTTAGGGTTATGGTTAGGTACGTGTTAGGGTTAGGGTTAGGATACGGGTTAGGGTACGGGTTAGGGTACGGGTTAGTGTTAGAGTACTGGTTAGGGTTAGGGTTAGGGGATGGGTTAGTGTACGGGTTAGGTTACGGGCTTAGGGTTAGGGTACGGGTTAGGGTAAGGGTTAGGGTATGGGTTAGCGTTGTGGTACAGGTTAGTGTTAGTGTACCTGTTAGGGTTAGGGTATGGGTTTGGTTAGGGTACGGGTTAAGTTTAGGGTTAGTGTTCGGGGTAGGGTTAGGGTTAGAGTTAGGGGTTAGGGTTAGGGTTAGGGTTAAGGGTTAGGGTTAGGATAGGTTTAGTGTTAGGGCTTAGGGGTTAGGGGTTAGGGTTAGGGATTTGATTCGATTCGATTCTTTTCGATTCGATTCGATTTGATTCAATTATTTTTCGATTCGATTCGATTCAATTCTTTCAATTCGTTTCTTATCGATTCGATTCTTTTCGATTAGATAGATTCTTTTCTATTTGATTCAATTTGATTCGATTCGCTTCTTTTCGATTCGATTCGAGTCTTTTTGATTCGATTCGTTTCAATTCGATTCTTTTCAGTTCGATTCGATTCAAATCTTTTCGATGCGATTCAATTCGATTCTTTACGATTCGATTCTTTTCAATTCGACTCGATTTTTTTCGATTCGATTCAATTCTTTTCCATTCGATTTGATTCGATTCTTTTCAATACGATTCGATTCTATTCTTTTCGATTCGATTCTCTTCGATTCGATTCTATTCTTTTCGATTCAATTTGATTTTTTGATTCAATTCGATTCCTTTCGATTCGATTCAATTCGATTCAAATCTTTCGTTTCGATTCGATTCTTTTCGATTCGATTCGATTTTTTTCGATTTGATTCGATTCTTTTCGATTTGATTCAATTCGATTAGAATCTTTTCGAATCAATTCTATTCTTTTCGATTCGATTCGATTCTTTTCGATTCGATTCGATTGTTTTCGATTCAATTCGATTCAATTCAATTCAATTCGATTCGATTCAATTCGATTCTTTTCAATTCGATTCGATTCTTTTTGATTTGATCGATTCTTTTCAATTCGATTCGATTCGATTCAATTTGATTCTTTTCGATTCGATTCAATTTTTTTTGATTCGACTCAATTCGATGGTTTGATTCGATTCTTTTCGATTCGATTTAATTCGATTCTTATCGATTCGATTCGATTATTTTTGATTCAATTTGATTCTATTCGAGTATTTTCGATTCGATTTGATTGCATTAGATTCGATTATTTTTTATTCAAATCGATTCAATTATTTTTTATTTGATTCGATTCATTTCGGTTCAATTCGATTATTTTCTATTCGAATCGATTCGATGAGAATCGATTATTTTCAATTCGATTTGATTCGATTCGATTATTTTTGATTCGATTTGATTCGATTCGGTTCTTTTCGATTTGATTCGGTTATTTTCAATTCGAATCAATTCGATTCTTTTCGATCCGATTATTTTCGATTCTATTTGATTATTTTCTATTCGATTCGATTATTTTCGATTCAATTCGATTGGATTATTTTCGATTTGATTCGAAGCGAATCGATTATTTTTGATTCAATTCGATCGATGCAATTATTTTCGATTCAATTCAAATTAATTTGATTATTTTTGATTCGATTTGATTGCATTCGATTCGATTATTTTCGATTCATTTCGGTTCGATTCGAATCGATTATTTTCGATTCAATTTGATTTGTTTCGGTTCGATTATTTTTGATTCGATTCGATTCAAATATTTTCGATTCAATTTGATTCAATTCGATTCGATTATTTTCGATTCGATTCGATTCGATTACTTTCGAATCAATTCGGTTCGATTCGATTCGATTATTTTAGATTCAATTCGGTTCGATTCGGTTCGATTATTTTCGATTATTCGGTTCGATTCGGTTCGATTATTTTCGATTTGATTCGATTGGATTAGTTTAGATTATTTTCGATTCGATTCGAATCTTTTCAATTCAATTCGATTATTTCCGATTCGATTCGATGCGAATTCATTATTTTCAATTCGATTACATTCGATTCAATTCGATTCGAATCTTTTCAATTCGATTCAATTCTTTTCAATTCATTTCGATTCTTTTCGATTCGATTCGATTCTTTTCGATGTATTCGATTCGATTCTTTTCGATTTGATTCGATACGATTCGATTCTTTTCGATTCGATTCGATTCTTTTCAGTTCTATTCGATGTGATTCTTTTCAATTCAATTCAATATGATTCGATTCTTTTCGATTCAATGATACCATTCGATTCTTTTCGATTCAATTCGATTCCTTTCTTTTCGTTTCGATTCGATTCTTTTCGATTCAGTTCTTTTCAATTCGATTCGATTATGTTCGATTGGATTCTTTTCCATTCAATTTGATTCGATACGAATCTTTTCGATTTGATTCGATTCGTGCTGATTCGATTCTTTTCAATTAGATTCGATTCTTTTCGATTCAATTAAATACGATTCTATTCTTTTCAATTTGATTCGATTTGATTGTTTTTGATTCGATACAATTCAATTCGATTGTTTTCGATTTGATTCGATTCAATTCGATTCTTTTCAATTCGATCTTTTCGATCGATTCGATTCGATTCTTTTCGTTTTGATTCGATTCTTTTCAATTCGATTCTATTCACTTCGATTCAATTCTACTCGATTCATTTCGAATCGATTTGATTCTTTTTGATTTGATCTATTCGATTCTTTTCGATTCAGTTTGATTCGATTCGATTCTTTTTGATATGATTCACTTCTTTTCCACTCGATCTGATTCGATTTGTTTTGATATTTTTCGATTCGTTTCAATTCAAATCTATTCGATTCATTTTGATTCAATTCGATTCAATTTGATTCTTTTTGATTCAATTCGATTCGATTCAATTCCATTCGATTCGATTCTTTTCGATTTGATTCAATTCGATTCAATTCTTTTCGATTCGAATCAATTCGATTCGATTCTTTTTGATTCGATTCGATTCTTTTAGATTTGATCCGGGATTCGCTGGTCTCGGTGGATCCGAGTTCCTAGGTGCTGCGAGGAAGCGCATCCGGACAGGAAGTGGCTATGGACGTTGGGGGCTTTTCGTCGCTGCGTTCAGCCTCTGTGGAGGTTCGGGTTCAGCCCGCAGGTTCCAGGTCTCCCAGAGCAAGAGTGATCGAGTGAAGGAATGAGGGAAGAAAGAAGTACTAGGACTTGGAAATCATTGCTTCTAGGGACAACTTCAAGTGGACACCAAGATTTCTGACTTCAAGAACTTTGTGGCAGATGCAGAAGAGACAAGAAACAGAATCCATGTCACTGTTTCATGAGCACAGAAGATGATCAAAGCCCAGGAATCGCTGACACTGGAGGATGTGGCTGTGGACTTCACCTGGGAAGAGTGGCAGCTCCTGGGCCCCGCCCAGAAGAACCTGTACCGGGACGTGATGTTGGAGAACTATAGGAACCTGGTGTCAGTGGGGTGTCAGGCTACCAAACCAGATGCATTGTCCAAGTTGGAACACAGAGATGAGCCATGGATAACAGAGGATGAAATCCAGAGTAGAACCCATACAGGATTTGGGAAGCTTGATAGTCATTTCCAAGAGGACTCTCAAAACCACAGATTTCTTAAGAGCACACAACGATATGGGGAACAGTGTACATTTAGAAATACTGTTCATCTGAGCAAAATAAATTTTGCCATAACACAAAATCATGTGTTTGACTTAAGCAGAAAAGCTTTGAAATCAAGTTTGAGTTTAGTTAACCAGAAGAGAAAATATGAAATAAAGAAGGCCACTGAGTTTAATGGAGATGAGAAATCTTTTCTACATGGTAATCACGAACATTTGTATTCTGGAATGCAATTCCTTGAAAATGCAAAACATATCAGCACTAAATTCCAAGTCCTTAAGCATCAGAAGATGCATAAAATGGAGAAACCCCATACATGCATGGAAGGTGAGAAAACCTGCATTAGGAAGTCTCAGCTCATTTACCATCAGAGCAGTCATAGAGGAGAAAAACCCCATGGGTGTGATCCATGTGGTAGATCCTTCTCCAGAAATATCATGTTCACTAAACATCAGAAAACTCCTACGCAAGACAAAGTCTTTATAACCAGTGAATACAGAAAAGGCTCTAGTGTGAAGAGGAGTCTCACTGTGCCTCAGCAAACCCAAACAACAGAGACATCCTACACATGCAGTGAGTGTGGAAAAGGCTTCACCATGAAGCGCTATCTGATTGCCCATCAACGAACTCATAGTGGAGAGAAACCGTATGTGTGCAGCGAATGTGGAAAAGGCTTCACTGTAAAGAGCAATCTCATTGTGCATCAGCGAACTCATACAGGGGAGAAACCCTATATATGCACTGAATGCGGAAAAGGCTTCACAATGAAGCGCTATCTTGTTGTACATCAACGAACTCATACTGGAGAGAAACCCTATGTATGTAGTGAATGTGGAAAAGGCTTTACCGTGAAGAGTAATCTCATCGTACATCAGCGATCTCATACTGGGGAAAAATCTTACATGTGTAGTGAATGTGGAAAAGGCTTCACCACAAAGCGCACCCTCATTATACATCAGCGAACTCACACAGGAGAGAAGTCTTACTTATGTAGTCAATGTGGAAAAGGCTTCACCACAAAGCGTACCCTGATTATACATCAGCGGACTCACACAGGAGAGAAACCCTATGAATGCAGTGAGTGTGGTAAAGCCTTCAGCCAGAAGATATGCCTCATACAACATGAGAGATGTCATACAGGAAAGACTCCATTTGTGTGTACTGAGTGTGGAAAGTCGTATTCTCACAAATATGGTCTCATTACCCATCAGAGAATTCACACGGGAGAGAAACCCTATGAGTGCAATGAATGTGGAAAAGCCTTTACCACAAAGTCAGTACTCAACGTCCATCAAAGAACTCATACAGGAGAGAGACCATATGGATGTAGTGATTGTGAGAAAGCCTTCTCCCACTTGTCAAACCTTGTTAAACATAAGAAAATGCACACCAAAGAAATGAGTAGATTGAGTCAGGTTGGAAGTTCCTTTAACACAGAGTCACAGCTCATTACTTATGAGTGAACTCCTACAAAACAGTATCCCTGTGAATGTGATGACCTGCGGCAACCAAGGCTTCATTAACCATCCGTGCTTCCAGGAGATTGGAATGTGATCATAGTACTGCCGGTTGTCAGATGTGTGCCCTGCAGAGATAACTTGTCGAGGAGGTAAATCTGGTGGCTACAGTGAAAGTGGTATAGTGCCTTTAGTGATCCTTACCTCATATTTTCTGTCAGTGAAAACATGTTTGAAAAACCGATACATTCAACATGGAAATGCATTGAGCAAAACTTTCTAGCTTTATTATATTCTGAAAAGTGTGTACTGATACAGATTCTGTGAATGCGGAGACTAGGAAGGCCTTCAGTGGGAAGGTAGACTTTATTATCAGGGATCGTCCTAAATCATCAGTGAGCTTATTGTTTATAGAAATATGATTTTTTAAAAAATGATGATCATAGGAAAGCTTTTATCCAGAAAGAAGACCTCTGTGTCAGAATTCACACTGGAGAAAAACTTTTATGGCAGGATGTCAGTGATACATTCTGCTTTGTTTTGTCAGGAAATGATACAGAAATTAAAACTTCATGAACATGCTAACTGGAGAGTACCTATAGTCAAATATCCGAGAACTCATGAAGGAATTAAGTCCTGTGAAAGTGGTAAATGTTGGGAGTGCTTTTAATGTTACAAATCAGACCTCATTAGAAATCAGATAATTCACCTGATGTACATTTTCAAAAGATACTTGAAACCTTCATCTAGTGTCTTTTTCAGCAATTCCATATTTTAAAAAGTAGTCTGCTTCCTCATCACTGATTAATATTTATTATTACATACAATGCAGAGTATTGTGTGGAGTGTTCTAGGACTACCCTGTATTATATGATTTTTTTTTACCTTTCCTTGGCTCTAAACTTAATTGTAAATTTAGCATATTGAGGTAGTTTAAAAGGAAACTGAATGTTTTAAATTTATAAAATAATAGGTATTTGTACTTAACTAAGTTTATAAATATGACCAAATATTTTATAAAACCACCTTCCAATTTATTTTTATAAAATGTTTAATTTGGAATCATTTTAACTTACAAGAAACTGCAAAATAGTCCAGAGATCCTTGGTATCCTTTACCTAATGTCTCCCAATAAAAACATTTATATAAACCACATCTTATTTTTGAATCCAGGAAAATGACTTTGGTAACATACCATTAGCTAAACCCTTAACCTTATTTGGATTTCATTAGATTTTCATGTGTTTTTTTTTAATATTGTAATTCTAAGTTTTATTACATATACCACAACTATGATACAAAGCTGTAATCAACAGACTCCCTCATTATACTTTTTTATGCTCCTATCCTTTATGCAAACCTACCTCTCATAACCACTTACCTGTTTGCTATCAGTATAATTGTATAATTGTATGAATTTATAAAAATCATTTTTACAATTGAATTTTATATATTTTGTGTTGTATTTATATAATCTTATAATTTTTCCATAAAGTTATTACAATATTGACTATATGCAAATTTATAATTTTTTATTAATAGGAAGCATAGGGACACCTGGGTGGCTCAGCAGTTAAGCGCCTGGCTTTGGCCCAGGGCGTGATCCTAGGGTCTCAAGATCAAGTCCCACATCAGGCTCCCTGCATGGAGCCTGCCTCTCTCTCTCTATGTCTCTGCCTCTCTCTCTCTCTCTCTTTCTCTGTGTCTCTCATAAATAAATAAATTTTTAAAAAGTAAAAAAAAAAAAAAAAAAAAAAAAAAAAGATTTGATCCGATATGATTCTTTTCAATTTGATTTGATTCAATTCGTTTTGATTCATTTCGATTCTCTTTGATTTTTTGATTCGATCTTTTCAATCAATTTGATTCGATTCAATTCTTTTCAATTCGATTTGATTCTTTTCCCTTCAATTCTTTTCGATTCGATTTGATTCTTTTCGATTCGATTCGATTCTTTTCGATTCGATTCGATTCGATTCGATTTGAATCTTTTCGTTTCGATTAGATTCTCTACAATTCGATTCTTTGGATTCGATTCTTTTTGATTCGATTCGATGTGATTCTTTTCAATTCGATTCGATTCGATTAAATTCTTTTCAATTCGAATCGATTCAATACGATTCGATTCGATTACTTTTGATTTGATGCAATTTGATCCATTATTTTCGATTCGACTCGACTTGATTCGATTCAATTATCAATTCCGTTTAATTCCAATTATTCTCGATTCGATTCGATTTGATTATTTTTATTCAATTCGATTCAATTATTTTCGATTCGATGCGATTCGATTCGATTCGATTCTTTTCGATTCAATCAATTTGATTTGATTCTTTTCAATTCGATTCGATTAGATGCTTTTCGATTTGATTGCATTCGATTCAATTCTTTTCTATTCGATTTGATTCTTTTTGATTCGATTCAATTCTTTTCAATACAATTCTATTCTTTTCAATTCGATTCGATTTGATTCTTTTCGATTCGATATGATTCAATTCTTTTTGATTCGATTCGATTCAATTCGATTCTTTTCAATTCGATCTTTTAGATTCGATTCGATTCTTTCCGTTTCGATTCGATTCTTTTCGATTCATTGCTTTTCGATTCGATTCAATTCGATTCTTTTCAATTCAATTCGATTCGATTCTTTTTGTTTCGATTTTATTCTTTTCTATTTTATTTGATTCGATTCATTTCAATTAGATTCAATAATGTTGGATTCGATTCTTTCGATTCTATTTGATTGGAATTGATTCGATTCTTTTTGATTCAATTCAATTCGATTTGATACGATTCTTTTCGATTCGATTCTTTTCGGTTCTGTTCGATTCTTTTCGATTCAGTTCAATTCGATTCTTTTCGATTCGATTCGATTCTTTTCGATTTGATATGATTCGATTCGTTTTGATTTTTTTCGATTCGTTTCGATTCGAATCTATTCGATTCTTTTCGATTCAATTCGATTCGATTCCATTCGATTCGATTCTTTTCGATTCGATTCGATTCTTTTCGATTCGATTCAATTCAATTCGATTCTTTTTGATTCGATTTTTTCGATTAGATTCTTTTCAATTCGATTTTATTCTTTTCAGTTTGATTCTATTCGATTCGACTCGTCGTTTCGATTCGATTCTTTTTGATTCTATTCGATTCGATTCTTTTTGTTTCGAGTAGATTCTCTTTGATTCGATTCTTTTTGATTCGATTTGATTCTTTTCAATTCTATTCAATTCTTTTCAATTTGTTTCTTTTCAATTCGATTCGATTCGACTCTTGTCGTTTCTTTTTTATGATAGTCACAGAGAGAGAGAGAGAGAGAGAGGCGCAGAGACACAGGCAGAGGGAGAAGCAGGCTCCATGCACCGGGAGCCCGACGTGGGACTCGATCCCGGGTCTCCAGGATCACGCCCTGGGCCAAAGGCAGGCGCCAAACTGCTGCGCCACCCAGGGATCCCTGACTCTTGTCGTTTCGATTCGATTCTTTTTGATTCGATTCGATTCGATTCTTTTCATTTCGATTATATTCTCTTCGATTCAATTCTTTTCGATTTGATTCGATTCGATCATTTGGATTCGATTTGTTACATTTCAATTAGATTCTTTTCGATTCGATTTGATTCAATTCTTTTGGCTCCAATTGGATTCGTTTAGATAATTTTTGATTCGATTCGATTCTTTTCCCCTAGCTTCAATTCGATTCTACTTGATTCAATTCATTTCGATTCTTTTTGATTCAATTCTTTTCGATTTGGTTTGGTTCTTTTTGATTCAATTCGATTCTTTTCGATTCGATTGTTTTTGAATCTATTTGATTCGATTCAATTATTTTCGATTCGACTCGTTTTGATTCAATTCGATTCAATTATCGATTCAATTCAATTCCAATTATTTTCTATTCTATTCAATTCAATTATTTTTTATTCAATTCGATTCAATTATTTTTGATTCGATGCAATTCGATTCTTCTCATTTCAATTCAATTCGATTCTTTCGAATTCGATTCGATTCTTTTCGATTTGATTCAATTCTTTTCAATTTGATTCGATTCTGTTCGATTCAATTCTTTTCGATTCAATTCGATTCGATTCTTTTCGATTAAATTCGATTCAATTCGGTTCCATTCGATTCTATTTTTTTCGATTCTTTTCGATTCAATACGATTCGATCGATTCTTTTCGATGTGAATCAATTAGATTCCATTCTTTTTGATTCGATTAGATTCGATTCTTTTAGATTTGATTTGATGCGATTCTTTTCCATTCGATTTGATTTGATTCGTTTCAATTCGTTTCCATTCTCTTTGATGTTTTTTGATTCGATCTTTTCAATGGATTTGATTCGATTCGATTCAATTAGAATTTTTCGATTCTATTCTTTTCAATTCAATTCCCTTCGATTTGATTCGATTTGATTTTTTCTATTCGATTCTTTTCGATTCAATTCAATTCGACTCTTTTCGTTTCAATTCAATTCTTTTCGATTCGATTTGATTCTTTTCGTTTTGATTAGATTCTCTTCGATTCAATTCTTTTCGATTCAATTCTTTTCGATTCGATTCTTCTCCATTCGATTCGATTCGATTCACTTTGAATCGATTCGATAAGATTCTTTTCGTTCGATTCAATTCTGTTCGATTCTATTCTATTCGATTTGATTCTTTTCAATTTGATTCTATTCGATTCTTTTCATTTCGATTCGATTCTTTTCTATTCGATTCTTTTCGATTTAATTTGATTCGATCATTTGGATTCGATTTGTTACATTTTGATTCGATTCATTTCGATTCTGTTCGATTCGATTCTTTTCAATTCAGTTCGATTCCATTCTTTTCGATTCGATTCTTTTCCATTCGTTATGATTCGATTCGTTTCGATTTTTTTCGATTCGTTTCGATTAGAATCTATTCGATTCTTTTCGATTCAATTCGATTCGATTGATTCTTTTCGATTCATTTCCATTCGATTTGATTCCATTCGATTCGATTCTTTTCGATTTCATTCGATTCTTTTCGATTCGATACGATTCGATTCGATTCTTTTCGATTTGATTCAACTCAACTCGATTCTTTTCGATTCGATTCTTTTCAATTCGATTCGATTATTTTCAATTTGATTCTTTTAATTTCAATTTGATTCGATTTGATTCAATTATTTTCGTTTCAATTAGATTCGATTGAAACGATTTTATTTGATTCGATTTTATTTGATTCGATTTATTTTATTCGATTTTATTTGAAACGATTTTATTTGATTCGATTTTATTTGATTCGATTCTTTTCAATTTGATTCGATACTGTTCGATTCGATTCTTTTCGATTCAATTCGATTGGAATCGATTCTTTTCGATTCAATTCTATTCGATTCGATACGATTCTTTTCAATTGTGTTCGATTCGATTCTTTTCGGTTCTATTCAATTCGATTCTTTTCGATTCGATTCTTTTCGATTCCATTCGATATGATTCGATTCCTTTCGATTCGATTCGATTCTTTTCATTTTGATTCGATTCTTTTCTATGCTATTCAATTCTATTCTTTTCTATTCGATTCGTTTCGATGCTATTCAATTCAATTCTTTTCGATTCGATTCGATTCTTTTCGATTCGATTCGATTCGATACTTTTCTATTCAATTCGATTAGATTCTTTTCGATTCGTTTCAAATCTTTTCGATGTATTCAATTCGATTCTTTTTGATTCGATTCGATATGATTCAATTCTTTTCGATTCGATTCGATTCGATTCTTTTCGGTTCTATTCGATTTGATTCTTTTCAATTCAATTCGATATGATTCGATAGTTTTCGATTCAATGATACCGTTCGATTCTTTTCTATTCGATTCGATTCCTTTTTTTTCATTTCGATTCGATTCTTTTCAATCTGATTCGATTATGTTCAATTGGATTCTTTTCGATTCAATTCGATTCGATACGATCCTTTTCATTTCGATTCAATTCGTTTTGATTCGATTCTTTTCGATTCAATTCGATTAGATTCTTTTTGATTCAATTAATTACGATTCTATTCTTTTCAATTCGATTCGATTCTTTTTGATTCGATACGATTCTATTCGATTCTTTTCGAATTGATTCGATTCAATTCGATTCTTTTCAATTCGATCTTTTTGATCGATTCGATTCGATCCTTTTCGATTCGATTAGATTCTTTTCGCTTTGATTCGATTCTACTCGATTCATTTCAAATCAATTAGATTCTTTTTGATTCGATCTATTTGATTCTTTTGGATCAGTTCGATTCGATTCGATTCTTTTCAATTTGATTCGATTCTTTTCCACTCGATCTGATTCGATTCATTTTGATTTTTTTCGATTCGTTTCAATTAGAATCTATTCGATTCTTTTCCATTCAATTAGATTCGATTCGATTCTTTTTGATTCAATTCGATTCGATTCAATTTGATTCGATTCGATTCTTTTTGATTAGATATGATTCGATTCGATTATTTTCGATGCGAATCAATTCGATTCGATTCTTTTTGATTCGATTCGATTCGATTCTTTTAGATTTGATTCGATACGATTCTTTTCAATTCGATTCGATTTGATTCCTTTTGATTCGTTTCGATTCTCTTTGATTTTTTTGATTCGATCTTTTCAATCTATTTGATTCGATTCGATTCTTTTCGATTCAATTCTTTTCGATTCGATTTGATTCTTTTCTATTCGATTCGATTCGATTCTTTTCGTTTAGATTCGATTCTTTTTGATTCGATTCGATTTGATTCTTTTCGATTCGATTCAATTTGATTCAATTCTTTTCAATTAGAATCGATTCAATTTGATTTGATTTGATTACTTTTGATTCGATGCAATTTGATTCAATTTTTTCGAATCGATTTGATTTGGTTCAATAATTTTCGATTCGAATCGATTCAATATGATTCGATTCAATTACTTTTGATTCAATGCAATTTGATTCAATTTTTTTTGAATAGGTTTGATTTGATTCAATTATTTTCGATTCGACTCGATTTGATTTGATTCGATTATCGATTCAATTCAATTCCAATTATTCTCGATTCGTTTCGATTATTTTTTATTCAATTTGATTCAATTATTTTTGATTCAATGCGATTCGATTCAATGCGATTTGATTCAATTCGATTCAATCAATTCGATTCGATTCTTTTCAATTCGATTCGATTCGATTCTTTTCGATTCAATTTGAATCGATTCTTTTCGATTCGATTCTTTTCAATACAATTCTATTCTTTTCGATTCGATTCAATTTGATTCTTTTCGATTCAATATGATTCGATTCTTTTAGATTTGATTCTTTTCGTTTCGATTCATTTCGATGCTATTCAATTTGATTTTTTTCGATTCGATTCAATTCTTTTCTATTCATTTCGATTCTTTTCGATGCTATTCGATTCGATTCGATACGATTCGATTCTTTTCGATTTGATTAGATTTTTTTCGGTTCTATTCGATTTGATTCTTTTCAATTCAATTAGATATGATTCGATTCATTTCGATTCAATTCGATACCATTCTTCTTTTCGATTCGATTCTTTTCGATTTGATTCGATTTGATTGTTTACTTTTTGATTCGATACAATTGGATTCTTTTTGTTTCGATTCGATTCTTTTCGATTCGATTCGATTCGATTTGATTCAATTCGATTCTTTGGATTCGATACTGTTCAATTCGATTTAATTCTTTTGGATTCAATTCGATTCGTTTCGATTCTTTTCAATTCGATTCAAATCTTTTTGCTTCGCTTCGATTAGATTCTACTCCATTCATTTCAAATCGATCGATTTTGATTCGATCTATTTGATTATTTTTGATTCGGTTCGATTCGATTCAGTTCTTTTCGATTCGATTAGATTATTTTCCATTCGATAAGATTAGATTCGTTTCGAATTTTTTTGATTCGATTCGAATCTATTCGATTCTTTTTGATTCAATTCGATTCAATTCAATTCTTTTTGATTCAATTCGATTCGATTCGATTCGATTCTTTTCGATTCCATTCAATTCGATTCAATACTTTTCTATTTGATTCGATTCTTTTCGATTCGATTCTTTTCGATGCTATTCGATTCGATTCTTTTTGATTCGATTCAATACAATTTGATTCTTTTCGATTAGATTAGATTAGGTTTTTTTCGGTTTGATTTGATTTGATTCTTTTCAATTCAATTAGATATGATTCTTTTCGATTCAATTCAATACCATTCGATTCTTTTCGATTCGATTCAATTTGATTCTTTTCGATTTGATTCGATTTGATTTTTTACGATTTGATTCGATACAATCGGATTCTTTTCATTTTGGTTTGATTCTTTTCGATTCGATTCTTTTCGATTTGATTCGCTTCTTTGGATTCGATTTGATACTGTTCAATTCGATTTAATTCTTTTGGATTCAATTCGATTCGTTTTGATTCTTTTCGATTCGATTAGAATCTTTTCACTTCGCTTCGATTCGATTCTACTCCTTTCATTTCAAATTGATTTGATTCTTTTTCATTCGATCTCTTCGATTATTTTCGATTCATTTTGTTTTGATTCAAATCTTTTCGATTCGATTCTTTTCCATTCGATCTGATTAGATTCGTTTAGAATTTTTTCGATTCGATTCGATTCGAATCTATTTGATTCTTTTTGATTCGAATTCCTTTCTTTTCGAATCGATTTGATTCGATTCGATTATTTTGATTCCATTCGAATCGATTTTTTCGATTCAATTCTTTTAGATTCGATTCGATTCAATTTTTTCGATTCGATTAGATTCTTTTTTATTCGATTTGATTCTTTAAGGTTCAATTTGATTTTTGTTTCAATTCGATTCGAGTCGATTCTTTTCGATTCGAATCGATAGTTTTCTATTCTTTTCGATTCCTTTAGATTCGAATCTTTTCAATTCGATTTTTTTCAAATCAGTTCGATTCGATTCTTTTCGATTTGATTATTTTCGATTTGATTTGATTCCTTTCAATTCAATTCGATTCGATTCTTTTCCACTCAATTCTTTTGGATTCGATTATATTCTTTTCCATTCGATTCAATATTTTCGATTCAATTCGATTCTTTTGTATTAGATTTTTTTATTCTTTTTGATGCAATTCGATTAGATTCTATTCAATTTGATTTGATTCTTTTCTATTTGATACGGTTCAATTTGATCCTTTGCGATTCGATTTGATTCGTTTCGATTCAATTCGATTCAATTTTTTTCGTTTCGATTAGATAGTTTATGACTCGTTTCTTTTTGATTCGATTCAATTCGAATCTTACGATTCGAGTCTTTTCGATTTGAATTACTTTCTTTTCCAAACTATTTGATTCGATTCTTTTCGATTTGATTCGATTCGATTCTTTTTGATTCGATTCGATTGCATTTTTTTCGATGCGATTCGATTCAATTCAATTTTTATCGATTTGATTCGATAGTTTTCGATTCGTTTCTTTTTGATTTGATTCGATTCGAATCTTTCAATTCGATTCTTTTCGATTCGATTCGATTGGATTCTTTCGATTCTATTCGATTCTTTTTGTTTCGGTTCGATTCTATAGATACGATTCTATTCTTTTCATTCATTTAGATTTGATTAGATTCTTTTAGTTTCAAATCGATTCGTTTCGATTCGAATCGATTTGATTCTTTTCGGTTCGATTCCTATCGATTCTTTTCGATTCAATTCGATTCTTTTTGTTTCAATTTGATTCTATTCGATTCGATTCTTTTCAATTCGATCCGATTCTATTCTTTACAATTCTATTGTATTCGATTCCTTCTCTTCGATTCGATTCTCTTCGATTCAATTCGATGCCATTCTTTTCGATTCATTTCGATTCTATTCTTTATGATCGTTTGGATTCGATTAAATTCGATTCCTTTGTTTTGATTCGATTCTTTTTGATTCTATTCTATTCGATTCAACGCGATTCGAATCTTTTCGTATTGATTTGATTCTTTTCGATTTGATTCAATTCAATTATTTTCGATTCGATTCATTTCGATTCTTTTTGATTCTATTCGATTCAATAAAATTCTTTTTGACTGATTCGATTCGATTCTTTTAATTTCATATCGATTCTTTTCGATTCGATTCTTTTGTTTCGTTTCGATTCTTTTCGTTTTGATTCTTTTTGATTCGATTCAATTTAATTCTTTTGATTTCGATTCGATTTTTTTCGTTTCGATTCTTTTCGATTCGATTCAGTTCGATTCTTTTCAAATCGATTCGATTCGACTCGATTTGATTATTTTTGATTCAATTCGATTAGAATTTATTCGACTGATTTGATTCGATTCTTTTCGTTTCGGTTCTTTTCTATTCGATACTTTTCGATTCGATTCGATTCTTTTCATTTAATTTGATTTGATTAATTAGATTCTTTTCATTTCAAATCGATTCATTTTAATTAGATTCTTTTCGATTTGATGTGATTCTCTTCGATTCGATTCGATTTGATTCTTTTCAATTCGATTCGATTCTTTTCAATTCGATTCAATTCGATTCTTACCGTTTCAATTCGATTCTTTTCGATTCTTTTCGATTCGATTTTATTCGATTCTTTTCATTTACTTCGATTCTATTAATTCGCTTCTTTTTGTTTCAAATCGATTCGTTTTGATTAGATTCTTTTCGATTTGATTTGATTCTCTTCGATTCGATTCGATTTGATTCTTTTCGATTCGATTCGATTCTTTCCATTCGATTCAATTCAATTCTTATCGTTTCAATTCGATTCTTTTCGATTCAATTCTTTTTGATTCGATTTAATTAGATTCTTTTCATTTCGATTTGATATGATTCGATTCTTTTCGATTCGATTCGATTCTTTTCCATTCGATCTTATTGAATTTGTTTCGATTCTTTTCAATTCGATTATTTTCGATTCCATTCGATTCGATTCTTTTGGATTCGATTAGATTCTTTTCGATTCGATTTCATTCAATTGATTCTTTTTGATTCGATTGTATTCGATTGTTTTCTATTCGATTCAATTCTTTTGATTTGATTCGATTTGATTCTTTTCGATTCGATTCGATACGATTCTTTTCATTTTGTTTCGAATCGATTCTCTACGATTCTTTTCATTTTGTTTCGAATCGATTCTCTACGATTCTTTTCATTTTGTTTCTAATCGATTCTCTTTGATTCGATTCATTTCGATTCTTTTGATTCTATTCGATTCTATTCGATTTTTTCGATTCTATTCGATTTCATTCTTTTCAATTCTATTTGATTTGATTCTTTTCCATTAGTTTCAATTCGATTCTTTTCAATTCTATTCAATTATTTTCTATTTGATTCATTTCGATTCTTTTTGATTCTCTTTGATTTGATTCTTTTCAATTCGATTCGATTCTTTTTGTTTAGATTCAATTCTTTTCAATTCGATTCTTTTCGATTCGATTCGATTCTTTTCAATTCAATCGATTCGATTCTTTTCTATTCTATTCTATTCGAATCGATTCTTTTCTATTTGATTCGATTTGTTACGATTCTTTTCAATGCGATTCGATTCGTTTCTTTTCGATTCGAATGTATTCGATTCTTTTCCATTCAATTCGATTCTTTTCAATTCAATTCGATTCTTTTCCATTCAATCTGATTTGATTTGTTTCGATTCTTTTCGATTCAATTCTTTTCGATTCCATTAAATTTGATTCGATTCTATTTGATTCGATTAGATTCTTTCAATTCGATTCCATTCAAATTCGAATCTTTTCGAATTGATTTAATTGTTTTCGATTCAATTAAATTCTTTCGATTCGATTCGATTCGATTTTTTTCTATTCGATTTGATACGATTCTTTTCATTTCGATTCTCTTTGATACTCTTCAATTCGATTCATTTCGATTCTTTTCAGTTCTATTCGATTCTATTCGATTTTTTCGATTCGATTCAATTCGATTCTTTTCTATTCTATTCGATTCGATTCTTTTTGATTCAATTCGTTTCTTTTCGATTCGATTCAATTGGATCCTTCTCGTTCCGATTTGATTCGATTCAATTCTTTTCGATTTGATTCGATTCTTTTTGATTCGATTCGATTCGATTGATTTCGATTCGATTCGATTCGATATTGATTCAATTCGATTCGGTCTGACTCTATTCATTTTGATTTGATTCTTTTCGTTCTGATTCGTTTCGAATCTTTTTGATTCCTTTCGTTTCGATTCCATTTTTTTATTCAATTCGATTCTATTCGTTTTTTTTCGATTCGATTCTTTTCGATTCGATTCAATTCGATTTGATTCTTTTCAATTCGATTCTATTTGTTCCCATTCTTTTGTTTCGATTCGATTCTTTTCTATTTGATTTTATTTGATTCTTCTTTTCGATTCAATTCATTTCTATTCGATACTTTTCGATTTGATTTGATTCGATTCAATTCTTTACGATTTGATTCGAATTGATTTGATTATTTTTGATTCGATTTGATTAGAATTTATGCGACTGATTCGATCGAGTGTTTTCATTTATGTTCGAATCTTTTCTATTCGATTTTTTCGATTCGAATCGATTCTTTTCATTCTATTTGATTCGATTAATTCGATTCTTTTAGTTTCAAATCGATTCGTTTCGATTCAATTCTTTTCGATTTGATACGATTCTTTTCGATTTGATTCATTTTTTTATTCGATTCTTTTCGATTCGATTCGATTCTTTTCATTCAATTCGATTCTTTTCGTTTCAATTCGATTCGTTTCAATTCGATTCTTTCGATTCGATTCGATTCTTTTTGATACGCTCGATTTCTATTCAATTTGATACGATTTTTTTCATTTCGATTCGAATCGATTCTCTTTGATTCGATTCGTTTTGATTCTTTTTGAATCTATTCAATTCTCTTCGATTTTTTCTATTCGATTCGTTTCGATTCATTTCTGTTCTATTTGATTTGATTCTTTTCGATTCATTTCGATTCGTTTCTTTTCGATTCCATTAAATTTGATTCGATTCTTTTCGATTCGATTAGATTCTTTTCGATTCCATTCGATCGGTTTTGATTCTTTTCGATTCCATTAAATTTGATTCGATCTTTTTGATTCGAATAGAATCTTTCGATTCGATTCCATTCAATTCGATTCTTTTTGATTCGATTGGATTCAATTTTTTTCGATTGGATTCAATTCTTTTGATTCGATTTGATTTGATTCTTTTCGATTCGGTACGATTCTTTTCATTTCGATTCAAATTGATTCTCTTCAATTCGTTTCGATTCTTTTGATTCTATTCGATTCTATTTGATTTTTTTATTTGATTCGATTCTTTTCGATTTGATACTTTTCCATTCATTTCGATTCGATTCTCTTCGATTCATTTTGATTCGATTCTTTTTGATTTGATTTGATTCGATTCTTTTGTTTCGATTTAATTCTTTTCGATTCAATTTTTTTCGTGACATTCGATTCGATTCTTCGAATCTAATTGAATATAATTGAAAAGAATCGAATCGAAAAGAATCGAATCCAATTGAAAAAAATCAAATCGAATCGAATCGAATCGAATATAATCGAATTGAATCGAGTGGAATAGAAAAGAATCGATTTGAATTGAATCGAAAAGAATCGAATCGAATCGAATCGAATTGAAAAGAATCGAATCTAATTGAATTGAAATGAATTGAATCTAATCTATTCGAAAAGAATTGAATCGAAGAGAATCGAAAGAATCGAATCGAATCAAAATAATTGAATCTAATTGAATCATAAAGAATCGAATTGAATTGAAAAGAATCGAATCAAACTGAATAAGAAAGAATCGAATTGAATCAAAAAGATCGAATCGAATAGAATCAAACAGAATTGAATCTAATTGAAACGAAAATATCAAATCGAATCGAATCGAAAGAAACGAATCAAATTGAATCAAAAAGAATCGAATCGAAAAGAATGGAATTGAATCGAAATGAATCGAATCGAATAAAAAAGAATCGAATCGAATAGAATGGAATCACATCAAAAAGAATCTTTTTGAATCGAATAGATTCGAATCGAAAAGAATCAAATCGAATAAAAAATAGGGATCCCTGGGTGGCGCTGCGGTTTAGCGCCTGCCTTTGGCCCAGGGCGCGATCCTGGAGACCCGGGATCGAATCCCACATCGGGCTCCCGGTGCATGGAGCCTGCTTCTCCCTCTGCCTGTGTCTCTGCCTCTCTCTCTCTCTGTGACTATCATAAATAAATAAAAATTAAAAAAAAGAATCGAATCGAATCGAAAAGAATCGAATCTAATCGATCGAAAGAATCGAATCTAATCGAATCGAAAAGAACCGAATCGAAATGAAAATAATTGAATCTAATCGAATCAAATCGAAAGAATCGAATCGAATTGAATCAAAAAGAATCAAATCGAATCGAAAAGAATCGAATCAAATCGAATAGAATAAAAAAGAATCGAATCTAATCGAATCGAAAAGAATAGAATACAATCGAATAAAAAAATCGAATCCAAATGAATCGAGTCGAAAGGAGTGAAATCGAAAAGAATCGAATCTTTTCGAAAAAAACGAATCGAATTGATTCGAATCGAATCAAAAATAATCGAATCGAATTGAAAATCAAAAAAAGAATCGAATCGAATCGAAAAGAATCTAATCGAAAAGAATCAAATCGAATCGAAAAGAATCGAATCGAATTGATCGAAAAGAATTGAATCTAATCAATCAAAAGAATCGAATCGAATCTAATAAAAAAGAATCAAATCGAAAAAATCGAAAAGAATCGAATCGAATCGAAATGAAAATAATCGAATCGAGTCGAATCAAATCGAAAGAATCGAATCGAATTGAATCAAAAAATCAAATCGAAATGAAAAGAATCGAATCGAATAGAATCAAAAGGAATCGAATCGAATTGAATGGAATTGAATCGAAAAGAATTCAAATCGAAAAAAATCGAATCGAATCGAAAAATTCGAATCGAATCGAATCAAATAGTAAAGAATCCAATCGATACGAATCGAATCGAATCGAAAAGAATCATATCGAAAAAACAAAACGAATCGCATCGAATCAAAAGAATCGAAACGAATGTAAGCCAAAAGGATCGAATGAATCGAATCCAATCAAAAAGAATTGAATCGAATCAAATCGAATTGAAAAAAATCGAATCGAAACAATTCGAAAAGAAAGGAATCGAATCGAAAGAATGAATCGAAAAGAATCAAATCGAATTGAATAGAAAAGTATTGAATCGAATCAAATTGAATCGAAAAGAATAAAATTGAATCGAATCGAATCAAAAAAATCAAATCGAATCACACCGAATCAAAAGAATTGAATCGAATTCAAGTAAAAAGAATCGAATCCAATCGAATAGAATCGAATCGAATCAAAAGGAATCGATTCAAATCTAATCGAATCGATTCGAAAAGAATGGAATTCGAATCGAAAGAAAATAATCGATAAGAAATGAATCAAAAACTATCGAAGCGAAATGAAAATAATCGAATCGAAACGAATTGAAAAAATCGAATCGAATCAAATCAAAATAGTCGAATCAAAAAGAATCGAAACGAATCAAATCAAAAGGAAAAAAATCGAATCCAATTGAAATGAAAATAATCAAATCAAATCGAATCGAAAAAAAATCGAATCGAATTGAATCAAAAAGAATCAAATCGAAACAAAAAGAATTGAATCGAATAGAAGTGAATAGAATCGAAAAGAATCGAATTGAATCAAATGGTATCAAATCGAACAGAATCGAATTGAATTGAATAGAATCGATTCGAAAAGAATCAGATCGAAAATATTGTATCAAATCGAATAAAATAGAAAGGATCTAATCGATTCGAATCGAATCATATCAAAAAGAATCGAATCGAGAAATATCGAATCTAATCTCATCGAATCAAAAGAATTGAATCGAATGGAAGCGAAAAGAATTAAATCTAATCAAATTGAAAAAAATTGATTCGAATCGAATTGAAAAGAATCGAATCAAATCGAATCGGAAAGAATCGAATCTAATCAAATATGAAAGAATCGAATCGAATCGAAAAGAATCAAATCAAAGAAAATCGAAAAGAATCGAATCGAATCAAAACGAAAAAATCGAGTCAAATCGAATCGAAAAAATCGAATCGAATTGAATCAAAAAGAATCGAATTGAATCGAATCGAATCGAAAAGAATCGAATCGATTCGAAAAGAATCAAATTGACTCAAATCGATTCGAAAAGAAAGGAATTCAAATCGAAAAGGAAAGTATACAAAAGAAATGGATAAAATCTATCAAATCGAAACGAAAATAATCGAATCGAAACAAATTGAAAAAATCGAATCGAATCAAAAAGGATCGAATTGATTCAAATCGAAAGGAAAAGAATCGAAACAAAAAAATCGAATCGATAAGAATCGAAACAAATCAAATAAAAAAGAATTGAATTGAATCAAATCAAATGGAATGGAAAAGAATCGAATCCAAATGAATCTAATCAAAAAGAGTCAAATCGAATCGAAAAGAATCGAATTGAATCGAATCAAATACAAAAGAATCTAATCGATTCGAATCGAATCGGAAGTTTTGAATCAAAAAAATCAAATCTAATCACATCGAATCAAAAGAATGAAATCGAATGTAAGCGAAAAGAATCGAATGAATCGAATCAAATCTAATCTAATCTAAAAGAATCGAATCGAATCGAATCAAATCGATTCAAAAAGAATTGGAAAGAATCAAATCTGGTTCCACACCAGGCCTCATGTAGACCTGTTGACCATGGTCCCCAGCCAGCCTCACATGCACCTGTTGCATCTGGTTCCCCCTGAGCCTCGCGTTTACCTGGTATCTCTGGTCCACACCTGGGCTCCACCTGGATCTGGTGACTCTGGTCCCCACCTGGAACTCTCCTGGACCTGCTGACTCTCTTTCCAACATGGACCTCCCCTGGATCTGGTGACTCTGGTCCTCAGTTTGGCCTCACTGGACCTGGTGACTCTCGTCCCGACTTTGACCTAACTCAGACCTGGTGAATCTTGTCCCCACCTAGGCCTCACCCAGACGTGTTGACTCTTGTCCCCAGCTATGCCTCAATTCGACTGATGAATCTGGTCCTCATGTGGGCCTCTCATGGACCTGGGACTCAGCTGGATAGAGTGGCTCTGGTTCGCACAAGAGGTTCACCTGATACTGGTGACTGTGGTCTTATCCTATGCCTCACCAGGACCTAGTGATTCTGTTCCCCATCTGGGCCTGCATGGCCCTAGTGACTCTGGTCCCCACCTAGGCATCATTGCGACCTGGATACTCTATTCCACACCTGGGCCTCACTTTCACTGGAGACCTCTGGTCCCACTCTGTGCCCCAATAGAAACTGGTTACTCTGGTTAGCCCTCTGGGCCTCACCCTTACCTGGTGACTCTGGTCCCCCCCTGGGCTTCACTTGGACCTGGTGAATCTGGTCCTTACCTGGTCCTCATCTGGACTTGGTGACTCTGGTCACCACCTGGGTCTCACCTGGACTTGGTGAATCTTGTTGCCACCTGTGCCTCACCTGGAACTTGTGACTGTGGTCCCACCTGGACCTCACCTGGTTCTGGTGGCTCTGGTTCCCATATGGGGCTCTCCTGGACCCGGTTCCTGTGGTCTCCTTCTGGCCTCACCTGGAACCAAAAGACTATGATCCATATTTGGGCCTCACCTGGACCTGGTGACTCTGGTCCTTACCTGGGAATCATTGGTTTCTGGTACTGGTTACTGGTTACTATCTTCTATACCTGGACCTCACCTGGACCTGGTGACTCTGGTCACCCTCCGAACCTCACCCTGTCTTGGTGACTGTGGTCCCACCTGGTCCTCACCTGGACGAGGTGACTGGTTCCCACAGGGACCTCACCTGGACCTGGTGAATCTGGTCCTCACATGGGCATCATGAAACCTGGTTACTCAGTTCCACTTCGGGGCCTCACCTGGACCTAGTAACTCTCATCCCCCTCTGGGCCTCACCCTGACATGGTGACTCTGGTCCCCACCTGGATATAACCTGCACCGGGTGACTCTGGTCCCCCTTTGGGCCTCACCCGGACCTGGGGACTCTGGTCCTCAACTGGGTCTCAACAGGACCTGGTAAATATAATCCTCACTTAGGCCTCGTCTGGACCAAGTGACTCTGCTCCTACCTGGGCAAAATTGGACATGGTATTCTGTTTCCCACCTGGGACTCACCTGGACCTGATAACTTTGATCTTAACTTTGGTCTCACATGGCCCTGATGACTCTGGGCCCCCCACCTAGGCCTCAATCTGGACCTGGTGACTGTGGTCCCCACCTGGGTCTCATCTGGACATGGTGACTCTTGTTACCACATGAGCCACGCCTGGACCTGGGGCCTGTGGTGTCCTTCTAGCCTCACATTTACCTGGTGACTCCGGTCCCCACCAGGGCCTCACCTGGATCTGGTGATTCTGGCCTGCAACTTGGCCTCACCTGGACCTGGTGAGTGGGGTTGCCACATGGGTCTCACCCATACCAGGTAACTCAGGTCCCCACGTGGGCCTCACTTGGACCTGGTGAATCTGGTCCTTACCTGGTCCTCACCTGGAATTGGTGACTCTGGTCACCACCTGGTCCTCACCTGGACCTGCTGAATCTGGTCCCCATCTGGGCCTCACCCAGTCCTGGTGACTTTGTTCCCCACCTGGACCTGATTGCTGTGGACTACTTCTTGGCTTCACCTGGAAATTGTGCCTCTGATCCTATCTGGGCCTCACCCAGATTTGGTGAATCTGGTCCTCACATGGGCATCATTATGACCTGGATACTCTGTTCCACACCTGAGCCTCACCTGGACATGATGCCTCTGGAACCCATCTGGGTCTCACCCTGACCTGGTGACTCTCATCCCCATCTGAATGTCACCTGGACCAGGTGAGACTGGTACCCCTCTAGGTCTCAGCCAGACCTGGAGACTCTGGTCCTCAACTGGACCTCACCTGGACCTAGTGAATATACTCCCCACCTGGGCTTCATCTGGACCTGGTGACTCTGGTCCCTACCTGGGCATCATCGGGACATGGTTACTCTATTCCCCACTGGGACTCACCTAGACCTGGTAAGTCTGGTCCTGACTTTGGCCTCTTCTGTACCAGGTGACTCTGGCCCCACCTGGGCCTCACCTGGAACTGGTGACTCTGATCCTAAGCATGGCCTCACCTGACCTGGTGACTGTGGTTCCCACCGGGACCTCACCTGGACCTCATGTCTCTGGTCCCCACCTGGGTCTCACCTGGACCAGGTGTCTCTGGTACCCACCTGGGTAGCATCAGGACATGGTTACACTGTTCCCTAACAGGGACTCACCTGGACCTGTTAACTCTGGTCTTCACCTGGGCCACTCCTGGACATGGTGACACTGGTTCCCACCTGGGTCTCACCTAGACCTGGTCAGTCGGATACCCACCTGGGCCTCACCTGTAAATGGTGATTCTCGTTCCCACATGGACCTCATGTGGACCGGGTGGCTGCAGTGTTTCTAACCTCTCATGTACCTTTTGTCTCTGGTACCCATCAGGGCCTCACCGGGACCTGGTGAGTGTAGTTGCCACCTGCACCTCACGTGGACCTGGTGACTCTGGTCTGCACCTGAGACTACCCTGGATCTAGTGACTGTGGTCCCCACCTGGGCCTCACTTGGACCTGGTGACTCTGATCTCCATCTGGGCCTCACCTGGCCCTGTTGACGATGGTCCTCAAATGGGCATAATTGGGACCCGGTTACTGTGTTCCACAACTGGAACTCACCTGTACCAGGTGACTCTGGTCCCCCTCTGGGTCTCACCATGACCTGGAGACTGTCAACCCCCCTATGGCCTGACTTGGACCTTCTGACTCTGGTTGCCACCTGCGCCTCAACTCGAACTGTTGACTGTGGTTTTTTCAAGGGCCTCCCCTGTACCTGGTGATCTGGGTCACCACCTGGGCCTCACCTGGACGTGGTGACTGTGTTCCACACCTGGGCCTCACGTAGACATGTTGACCATGGTCTTCAGCCGGCCTCACATGGACCTGTTGCCTCTGGTCCCCACCTGGGACAAGTGTACCTGGTAACTCTTATCCTAACCTGGGCCTCATCTGGACCTAGTGACTCTGGACCCACCTGGGCTACACCTGGATCTGGTGACTCTGGTCCCCACCTGGACCTCTCCTGGACCTTGTGACTCTCTTTCCAACATGGACCTCACCTGGATCTGGTGGCTCTGGTCCTCAGTTTGGCCTCACCTCAACCACCACTCTCATCCCCACTTTGACCTAACTCAGACCTGGTGAATCTTGTCCCCACCTAGGCCTCACCCAGACCTGGTGACACTTGTCCCCAGTTAAGCCTCAATTCGACCTGATTAATCTGATCCTCACCTGGGCTTCCCATGGACCTGGGACTCAGCTGGATATAGTGGCCCTGGTTCCCACATGGGGCTAACCTGATACTGGTGACACTGGTGTCCTTCTATGCCTCACCAGGACCTGGTGATTCTGATCCCCATCTGGGCCTTGCATGGCCCTAGTGACTCTGGTCCTCACCTAGGCATCATTGGGACCTGGATATGATATTCCACACCTGGGCCTCACTTTCACCCGGCACCTCTGGTCCCACTCTGGGCCTCAAACTAAACTGGTTACTCTGGTTCCCCCTCTGAGCCTCACCCTTACCTGGTGACTCTGGTCCCCCCCTGGGCTTCACTTGGACCTGGTGAATCTGGTCCTTACCTGGTCCTCATCTGGACTTGGTGACTCTGGTCACCACCTGGGTCTCACCTGGACTTGGTGAATCTTGTTGCCACCTGGGCCTCACCTGGACTTTGTGACTGTGGTCCCCACCTGGCCCTCATCTGGATCTGGTGGCCTGGTTCCCATATGGGGCTCTCCTGGACCTGGTTCCTGTGGTCTCCTTCTGGCCTCACCTGGAACAAAACGACTCTGATCCATATTTGGGCCTCACGTGGACATGGTGACTCTGGTCCTTAGCTGGGGATCATTGGGACCTGGTTACTCTCTTCTCTACCTGGGCCTCACCTGGACCTGGTGACTCGGGTCACCCTCTGGACCTCACCCTGACTGGTGACTGTGGTCCCACCTGGGCCTCACCTGGAGGAGGTCACTGCTTCCCACAGGGGCCTTACCTGGACCTGGTGAATCTGGTCCTCACATGGGCATCATGGGACCTGGTTACTCAGTTCCACATTGGGGCCTCACCTGGACCTAGTGACTCTCATCCCCCTCTGAGCCTCACCCTGACGTGGTGACTCTCGTCCCCACCTGGATATCACCTGGACCGGGTCACTCTGGTCCCCCTCTGGGCCTCATCTGGAGCTGGGGCCTCTGGTCCTCAACTGGGCCTCAACAGGACCTGGTGAATCTACTCCTCACTTAGGCCTCGTCTGGACCTTGTGACTCTGGTCCCACCTGGGCATCAATGGGACATGGTTACTCTGTTCCCCACCTGGGACTCACCTGGCCCTGATAACTTTGCTGCACACTTTCGCCTCACCTGGCCCTGATGACTCTGGGCCCCCCACCTAGGCCTCAATCTGGACCTGGTGACTGTGGTGTCCTTCTAGCCTCACATTTACCTGGTGACTCCGGTCCCCACTAGGGCCTCACCTGGATCTGGTGACTCAGGCCTGCAGGTTGGCCTCACCTGGACCTGGTGAGTGGGGTTGCCACCTGGGTCTCACCCATACCTGGTGACTCAGGTCCCCACATATGCCTCACTTGGACCTGGTGTATCTGGTCCTTACCTGGTCCTCACCCGGACCTGGTGACTCTGGTTACTACCTGGGCCTCACCTGGACCTGGTGAATCTGGTCCCCATCTGGGCCTCACCCAGTCCTGGTGACCTTTTTCCCCACCTGGACCTGATTGCTGTGGACTCCTTCTTGGCCTCACCTGGACTGGTGTCTCTGATTCTTTCTGGGCCTCACCCAGATCTGGTGACTCTGGTCCTCACCTCGCATTATTGGGACCTGGTTACTTGTTCCACACCTGAGCCTCACCTGACTCGAATCGATTTGTTTCTTTCCGATTCGACTGTTCAGTTCGATTATTTTGGATTTGAATCTTTTCGATTCTATTCTATTCTTTTAGATTCGATTCGATTCGACTTTTTTCAATTCAATTCGATTCTTTTCGATTCGATTCGATCTTTTCTATTCGAATCGATTCTTTTCGATTTAATTCGTTTTTTTTCAATTCAATTTGATTCAATTCGATTCGATTCTTTTTTATTCGATTCTTTTCGATTTTATTCGATTTTTTCGATTCGATTCGATTCAATTCAATTTGATTCGATTCGATATGATTCTAGTCGATTTAAATCTATTCGATTCGATTCTTTTCAATTCGATTCTTTTTTATTTGATTTGATTCAGTTCTTTTCGATTTGGTGCGATTCGATTCTTTTTTTAAATTTTTATTTATTTATGATATTCACAGAGAGAGAGAGAGGCAGAGACACAGGCAGAGGGGGAAGCAGGCTCCATGCACCGGGAGCCTGATGTGGGATTCCATCCCGGGTCTCCAGTATCGCGCCCCAGGCCAAAGGCAGGCGCCAAACTGCTGTGCCACTCAGGGATCCCGGTTCAATTTGATTCTTTTCGATTCGATTCTATTCTTTTCAATTCAATTCGATTTTTTTGATTCAATTAGATTCGTTTCGAATTGGTTCAATTCAATACTTTTGATTCGAATCGATTCGATTCTTTTCGATTCGATTCGATTCTTTTCGTTTGGATTCGATTCCATTCGGTTCGATTCATTTCAATTTGATTCGATTCAAATCGATTTTGTTCGATTCTATTCGATTCTTTTCGATTCAATTATATTTGATTCTTTTCGATTAGATTCGATTCTTTTCAATTCGTTTCTTGTTGATTCCATTCGAATCTTTTCGATTCGATTCGATTCGATACCTTTCGATTCGATTCAAATAGATTTGATTCTTTTTGATTCTATCAATTCGATTCTTTTAATTCGATTTGATACGATTCAATTCGATTCTTTTGTATTTGTTTCGAATCGATTCAAAACTATTCGATTCAATTGTTTTCGATTCGATTCTTTTCAATTCGATTCTTTTTGATTCGATTCGATTCTTTTCAATTCGATTCTTTTTGATTCGATTTGATTCAATTCGATTCAATTCTTTTCGATTCAATTCGATTTGATTCGAAACCATTCGATTCAATTCTTTTCGATTCGATTATTTTCGATTTGATTAGATTCGATTCTTTTCGATTGGATTCTATTCCATTCAGTTCTATTCATTTCAATTTGATTCAATTCGATTCGATTTTTTTCGATTCGATACTTTTTTATTCAATTCCATTCAATTCTTTTCATTTCAATTCCATTCGATTCTTTTCGATTGTCTTCTATTCGATTTTTTCGATTCCATTACATTCGATTCTTTTCGATACTAGATTCTCTTCGTTTCGATTCTCATTGATTCAATTCGATTCCTTTCGTTTGCATTCTTTTCAATTCGATTCTTTCCATTTGATTCGATTCGTTTCGATTCTATTATTTTCAATTCAATTCGATATGATTGGATTCTTTTCAATTCGATTCGATTCTTTTCTATTTGATTTGATTCAATTTTATTTTTTCCTATTCGATTCGATTCTTTCCAATTCGATTAGATTCTTTTCGATTCAATTCGATTCGATTCGAAACTTTTCGATTCAATTCTTTTCGATTCGATTATTTTGATTCGATTCTTTTCCATTCGATTTGATTCAATTCTTTTTGATTCGATTCATTTTCATCCTTCTGTATTCGATTCAATTCTTTTCGATTCTATTTGATTCGATTCCTTTTGTTTCGATTTGATTTGATTCAAATCTTTTCGATTCGAATTCCTTTTTTTAGAATCGATTCGATTAAATTCGATATTTTCAATTCGAATCTTTTTGATTCCATTCGATTCGATTCTTTTCGATTTGTATCGATTCGAGTCCTTTCGATTCGATTCGATTCTCTTCGATTCAATTTGATTCGATTTTTTTCGATTTGATTTGATTCGATTCGATTCTTTTCTATTCAATTCGATTCTTTTCATTTCCATTCAATTCGATTCAATTATTTTGAATTCGATTCAATTCTATTCGATTCGTTTTTTCGAATCGATTCGACTTTCTGATAGACTCTTCGATTCGATTCATTTGGATTCGATTTGTTTAGATTCGATTCAATTCGATTCCTTTCGATTCGATTCTTTTCGATTGGATTCAATTGTTTTTGTTTCGATTCCATTCGATACTTTTCGATTCCTTTCTTTTCAATTCAGTTCAATCCTTTTCGATTCGTTTCTTTTCGATTCGATATTTTTCAATTCGATTCTTCTCAATTCAATTTGATTCTTTTCGATTCGATTGAATTCTTTACGATTCAATTCGATTCTTTCATTCGATTTAAATCAAATCTATTTGATTCCATTCGATTTGATTCAATTCGATTCTTTTCGATTCGATTTGATTCGATTCTTTTCGATTCAATTCGATTCGATTTGAATCTATTCGATTAGATTCATTTCAATTCGATTCTTTTCGATTCGATTCGATTCTTTTCGATTAGATTCAATTGGATTTTTTGATTCGATTCAATTCCTTTGATTCGATTTGTTTCAATTCTTTTCGATTCGATTGAATTGATTCTTTTCGATTCGATTCGATTCTTTTTGATTGGATTCGATTCGATTCTTTTCGATTAGAATTGATTCGATTCGATTCGATTCTTTTCGATTGGATTCGATTCCTTTCAGTTCGACTCATTACAATTCGATTCGATTCAAATCAATTGTTTTCGATTTGATTCGATTCTTTTTGATCAATACTATTCGATTCTTTTTGTTTCGATTCGATTCGATTCTTTTCGATTCAATTACATTTGATTCTTTTCGATTCAACTTGATTCTATTCGTTTCAATTCTTTTTGAGTGGATTCTTTTCGATTTGATTCTTTCGATTCGATTCGATTTGTTTCGATTCGATTATTTTTTATTCGATTCGATTTGATTCGAATCTTTTCGATTCGATTCTTTTCTATTTGATTTGGTTCGATTCTTTTCGATTCAATTCGATTCTTATCGATTCAATTCTTTTCGATTCAATTCGATACGATTTTTTCAATTCGATACGATTCTTTTCGATTCCATTCTACTTGATTCAATTCAATTCTTTTCGATTCAATTTTATTCGCTTCTTTTCGATTTGATTTGATTTGATTCTTTTTGATTCAATTCAATTATTTTCAATTCGATTCGATTCTTTTCGATTCTATTCAATTCAATTCGATTTGATTCAAATATTTTCGATTCGATTTGATCCAATTCGATTCAATACTTTTCGATCGAGTCTTTTCGATTCGATTCATTTGGATTTGATTAGTTTCGATTCGATTCTATTGTTTTTGATTCGATTCCATTTGATTCTATTCTTTTCGATTCGTCGATTCGATCCTTTTCCATTTGATTCTTTTCGATTCGATTCGATTCTTATCAATTTGATTCTTTTCGATTCGAATCTATTCCTTTCAATTCTTTTCAATTCGATTCTTTTCATTTCGATTCGATTCTTTTCGATTCGATTCTTTTTGATTCGATTCGATTCGATTCTTTTCGATTCGATTCGATTCAATTATATTCGATTCGAATCGTTTCGACTTGATTCGATTCAATTATTTTCAATTCGATTCGATTCGATTCGAATCGATTCGTTTATTTCGATTCTCTTCGTTTCGAATCGATTTGAATCGATTATTTTCTATTTGATTCGAGTCGATTATTTTCTATTAGATTTGTTTTGATTCAATTCTTTTCGATTTTATTTGTTTCAATTCGATTCAATTCGATTATTTTTGATTCGATTCAATTCTATTCGAATATTTTCGATTCGATTATTTTCTATTAGATTCGATTCAATTCGATTCAATTATTTTCGATTCAATCTGTTTCGATTGGATTATTTTTGATTTGATTCATTTCAAATCGTTTCGATTCGATTCGATTCATTTCGATTCAATTCGAATCGATTCGATTATTTTCGATTCAATTAGTTTCGATTCGATTATTTTCGATTCGATTCGTTTCGATTCGATTCGATTATTTTCGATTCAATCCATTTCGAATCAATTATTTTCGATTCGATTCATTTCGATTAAATTCGATTCGATTAGAATCAATTCGATTATTTTCGATTCAATTAGTTTCGATTCGACTATTTTCAATTCGATTCATTTCGATTCGATTCGATTTGATTATTTTTGATTCAATCCGTTTCGATTCGATTTGATTATTTTTGATTCAATTCATTCGATTCGATTACTTTCGATTCGATTCTTTTCGATTCTATTCTTTTCGATTCGTTGATTCGGTTCTTTTCTTTTTGATTCTTTTTGATTCAAACGATTCTTTTTGATTTGATTCTTTTCGACTCAATTCTTTCCGATTCGATTCTTTTCAATTCGATTCTTTTCGATTCGATTTGACACTTCGATTCGATTCGATATTTTCAACTCGATTCGAGTTTTTCATCTCGATTCGATTCTTTTTGATTTGATTCAATTCGATTCTTTTCTCTTCGACTCAATTCAATTCGATTCTTTGGATTTGATTTGATTGGATTATTTTCGATTCGAACATTTTCAATTCGATTCATTTCGATTCGATTTATTCGATTCGATTCATATCGATTCGATTATTTTCGATTCGATTCGATTCTATTCGATTTGATTATTTTCGATTCAATTCATTTGATTCGATTACTTTCGATTCGATTCTTTTCGATTCGTTGATTCGGTTCTCCTCTATTTGATCCTTTTTGATTCGAACGATTCTTTTCAATTTGATTCTTTTCGACTCGATTCTTTCCGATTCGATTCTTTCCGATTCGATTTGACACTTCGATTTGATTTGATTCGATATTTTCAACTCGATTCGATTTTTTCGTCTGGATTCGATTCTTTTCGATTTGATTCCATTTG
Source organism: Canis lupus dingo (assembly GCF_003254725.2). Lineage (NCBI taxonomy): Eukaryota > Metazoa > Chordata > Mammalia > Carnivora > Canidae > Canis > Canis lupus. Next base: position 139,112 of record NW_026019468.1, on the reverse strand, counting down.
ATTCTTTTCTCTTCGATTCAATTCAATTCGATTCTTTTGGATTTGATTCGATTCGATTATTTTCGATTCGAATATTTTCGATTCGATTCGTTTCGATTCGATTCGATTCATATCGATTCGATTATTTTCTATTCTATTCGTTTCAATTCGATTCGTTTCGATTATTTTCGATTCAATTCGAATTGCTTCAATTATTTTCGATTCGATTCGATTCGATTATTTTCGATTCGATTCGCTTCGATTAGATTCGATTCAATTCGAATAATTTCGATTCGATTATTTTCAATTTGATTCATTTCGATTCGATTCGTTTCAATTCGATTCGATTCGATTATTTTCTATTCGATTCATTTCGATTTGATTATTTTCAATTCGATTCTAATCGATTCGTTTCATTTCGATTTGATTCGTTTAATTTCTATTCGATTTGATTTGATTCGGTTCGATTATTTTCGATTCGATTCATTTCAATTCAATTCATTTCGATTCGATTAGTTTCGATTCGATTCGATTCGATTCATTTTCGATTCGATTAGATTATCTTCGATTCGATTTGTTCGATTCGATTTTTTTCGATTTGATTCGATTCATTTCGATTCGATTAATTTCGATTCGATTATATTCGATTTTATTTCGTTCGATTCGATTCGATTATTTTTTATTCGATTCAATTCGAATTGATTCGATTATTTTCAACTCGATTCGTTTCAATTAGATTCAATTCGATTCGATTAATTTCGATTCGATTCGATTCATTTCGATTCGATTTTTTTCGATTCATTTCGTTTCAATTCGATTCGATTCGATTATTTTTGTTTCTATTCAATTCAATTCGATTCGATTCTTTTGATTCGGTGTGATTCGATTCGATTTTTTCGATTCGATTCGATTTGATTCTTATCGATTCGAGTCTTTTCGATTCGAATTTCTTTCTTTTTGAATCTATTCGATTATTTTTGTTTTGATTCGTTTCGATTCAATTCGATTCGAATAATTTCTATTCGAATCGATTCGATTCAATTATTTTCGATTCGATTTCTTTCAATTCAATTATTTTTGATTTGATTAGTTTTGAATCAATTCGATAATCTTCGATTCGATTCGTTTCGGTTCGATTATTTTCGATTTGATTCGATTCATTTCGATTCGTTTCGTTTCAATTCAATTATTTTCGATTCGATTCATTTCGATTCGATTCGATTATTTTCTATTTGATTCGATTTGATTATTTTCGATTCTATTCGTTTTGAATCGATTCAAACTGATTATTTTCTATTCGATTCTATTGATTATTTTCTATTCGATTCATTTCGATTCGATTATTTTTATTCGATTTGATTCGATTCAAATATTTTTGATTCGATTCGTTTCGATTAGATTCAATTCGATTCGATTAATTTCAATTCGATTCGATTTGATTAATTTCTATTCGATTCGTTTCAATTAGATTCAATTTTTTCATTCGATTCAATTCGATTCGATCGATTCGATTCGATTATATTCAATTCAATTCGATTAGATTCAAATGGATTATTTTCAATTCGATTCGATTCTTTTCATTCGATTCGATTCAATTCAAATCTATTTGATTAAATTCTTTTCGATTCGACTATTTTCGATTCGATTCGATTCCTTTGGATTCGATTCTTTTCGATTCAATTTGATTAGATTCTTTTTAATTCGATTCGATTCTTCTTTATTTGATATGTTTTGATTCTATTCGATTCGACTTAATTAGATTCTTTTGAATCTATTCGATTCTTTTTGACTCGATCGATTCGATTTGATCTTTTTCAATTGATTCTATTCTTTTCGATTCAATTCGATTCGATTTCTTGGATTCGATTCAATTTGATATTTTTCATTTCAATTTGAAAGTTTTTGATTCGTTTCTTTTCAATTCTATTCGATTTGATTCTTTTCGAATCTTTTTTATTCAATTTGATTCGATTCTTTTCGATTCGATTTGATTCGATTTGATTAGATTTTTTCGATTCAATTAGTTTCGATTCTATTATTTTCGATTCGATTCATTTCGATTTGATTCGTTTCGATTTTATTATTTTCGATTCGATTCGTTTCGGTTCGATTCAATTCGATTCATTTCGATTCGATTCATTTCGATTCGATTATTTTCAATTCAATTCATTTCGATTCAGTTCGATTTGATTAATTTCTATTTAATTCGATTCTATTCGATTCAATTATTTTCGATTCGATTCATTTCGATTCAATTATTTTCGATTCAATTCGTTTTGTTTCCATTCAATTATTTTCGAGTCGATTCGTTTCGATTCAATTATTTACGATTTGATTCATTTCAATTAGATTTGATTATTTATGATTCGAATCTATTCGATTCGATTTTTTTCTATTCGATTCATTTTGATTCAATTATTTTCGACTCAATTCGATTCAATTCGATTTAATTATTTTTGATTCGATTCGTTTCGATTCTATTCTTTTCGATTCTATTCTTTTTGATTCGATTCAATTATTTTCGAGTCGATTCATTTTGATTCGATTCATTTCGATTCGATTCATTTCGATTCTATTCGATTCGATTATTTTTGATTCGATTCGATTCGATTCTTTTTGATTCGATTCTTTTTAATTCAATTCGATTCGATTCGATTTTTTTCGAATCGATTCTTCTTTATTTGATTCGTTTAGATTCTTTTCGTTTCAATTTGATTCAATTCATTTCGAATCAATTCTTTTTGATTCGATTCGATTCGATCTTTTTCGATTCGATTTGATTCTTTTCAATTCGATTCGATCTTTTTCGATTCGATTTGATTCTTTTCAAATCGATTCTTCTTTTTCGATTCAATTCGATTCGATTTGATTCTTTTCGATTCGATTCGATCTTTTTCGATTCGATTTGATTCTTTTCGAATCGATTCGATTCTTTTCAATTCTTTTTTATTTAATTTTGATTCGATTCTTTTCGATTCAATTCGATTCAATTAATTTCTATCGATTTGATTTGATTCAATTATTTTAGATTCGATTCGTTTCAATTCAATTATTTTCGATTCGATTCGTTTCGATTCAATTCAATTATTTTCAAGTCGTTTCGTTTTGATTCGATTATTTTCGATTCGATTCGTTTCGATTCAATACAATTCGATTAGTTTGATTCGATTCAATTTGATTCTATTATTTTCGAGTCTATTTGTTTCGATTCGATTATTTTTCATTCTATTTGTTTCGATTCGTTTCGATTCGATTATTTTTGATTCGATTCGATTATTTTCGATTCCATTCGTTTCGATTCGATCCGTTTTGATTCGATTCAATCAATTATTTTTGGTTCTATTCATTTCGATTTGATTATTTTCTATTCATTTCGATTCTATACGATTCGATTAGTTTTGATTCGATTCAATTCAATTCAAATATTTTCGATTCGATTCGTTTCGATTAGGTTCGATTCGATTCGGTTCATTTTGATTCGATTCCTTTCTTTTCTTTTCTTTTTTTTAATTTATGATATCATACAGAGAGAGAGAGAGGCAGAGAACAGTCAGAAGGAGATGCAGGGTCCATGCACCGGGAGCCTGACGTGGGATTCGATGCCAGGTCTGTAGGATTGCGCCCTGGGCCAAAGGCAGGCGCTAAACCGCTGCGCCACCCAGGAATTCCCGATTCCTTTATTTTCGATTCAATTCATTTCGATTCGATTATTTTCGATTTGATTCGCTTCAATTCGATTCGATTCGATTATTTTTGATTCGATTCGATTTGATTATTTTCGATTCAATTCACTTCGATTCGATTATTTTTGATTTGATTCGATTCATTTATTTTCGATTCGATTCATTTTGATTCAATTATTTTCGATTGGATTCGTTTCGATTCAATTCGTTTCGATTCAATTCGATTAGATTAATTTTGATTCGATTTCATTCGATTATTTTCGGCTGATATGTTTTGATTCAATTTGATTTGATTATTTTCGATTCGATTCGATTCAATTCGATTATTTTCGATTTGATTCGATTTATTTTCAATTCGATTCGTTTTGATTCTATTCGCTTCGATTATTTTCGATTCTATTCTATTTGATTCGAATCCTTGCGATTAGATTCTTTTCGATTCGTCGATTCGATTCTTTTGTATTCGATTCTTTTTGATTCGATTCGATTCTTTTCGATTCATTTTGATTCGATTCTTTTCGATTTGATTCTTTTAGAATCGATTCGATTCTTTCGATTTGTTTCGATTCGATTCTTTTCGATTCGATTCGATTCGATTTTTTCAACTCGATTCGATTCTTTTCGATTCGATTCGATTCTTTTCAATTCGATTCGATTCGATTTGATTCTTTTCAATTCGATTCGATTCGATTCTTCTCGATTCTTTTCGATTCCTTTCAATTCGATTCAATTTTTCGATTCTTTTCAATTCGATTCAATTCGATTCGATTCGTTTTTTACGAATCAATTCAATTCTTTTCAATCGACCCCTTCGATTCGATTCGATTCTTTTCGATTTGATTCGATTCGATTCTTTGATTCAATTTGATTCTTTCGATTTGATTCAATTCTTTTCAATGGGATTCGATTTCATTCGGTTCGATTCAATTCAAATAGATTCTTTTCAATTCGATTCGATTCTTTTCGATTTGATTATATTCGATTCTTTGAGATTCTACTTGATTCTATTCGTTTCAATTCTTTTCGATTGGATTCTTTTCAATTCGATCCTTTGGATTCGTTTTGATTCGTTTCAATTCGATTATTTTTTATTCGATTCGATTCAAATCTTTTCTATTTGATTCGATTCTTTTCTATTTGATTCGGTTCAATTCTTTTAGATTCGATTCGATTCTTATTGATTCATTTCTTTTCGACTCAATTCGATTCAATTTTTTCAATTTGATTCAATTCTTTTTGATTCGATTCTATTGATTCTATATGATTCTTTTCGATTCGATTCTTTTCAATTTGATTCAATTCGATTCTTTTTGATTCGATTTGATACGATTCTTTTTGATTTGATTCAATTCTTTTCAATTCGATTTGATTCTTTTCGATTCTTTTCAATTTGATTCGATTCAATTATTTTCTATTCGGTTCTTTTCAATTCGATTCATTTACTTTCGATTCGATTCAATTCGATTCTTTTCGATTAGATTCGATTTTTTTGATTCGATTCAATTCGATTCTTTTCGATTGGATTCGATTCTTTTCGATTTGACTCAATTCGAGCCTTTTGATTCGATTCAATTCGAATATTTTCATTTGGATTCGATTCTTTTCGATTCGATTTTTATCGATTCGAGTCGATTCAATTCGATTATTCTCGTTTAGATTCGATTCGATTCGATTTTTTATTCGATTCGATTCAATTCGATTTCTTTCAATTCAATTCAATTCTTTTGGATTTGACTCAATTCTATGCAATTTTTTCGATTCTTTTCTTATCGATGCGATTCGATTCAATTTGATTATTTTCGTTTAGATTCGATTTGATTCGATTTGATTCTTTTTAATTCGATTCGATTCTATTCGATTCGATTCTTATCAATTCGATTCGATTCAATACTATTCTTTTTGCTTCGATTCGATTCGATTCTTTGGTTTCGATTCGATTCTTTTTGATTTGATTCTTTTCGATTCGATCTGATTTGATTCTTTTCGATTTATTTCGATTCTTTACAATTCTATTTGATTTGTTTCTTTTCGATTCGTTTCGAATCGATTCGATTCTTTTCAATTCCATTCGATTTGATTCTTTTCGTTTAGATTCGATTCTTTTCGATTCGATTCGTTCAATTTGATTCTTTTCGATTCGATTCGATTCGTTTTCATTTGAATTTGATTTTTTTCGATTTGATGCTTTTCGATTCGATTCGACTCGATTCTTTTTGATTCGATTCGATTCTCTTCGATTCTTTTCATTTCGATTCTGTTCTTTTTGATTCGATTCGATTCTTTTCGATTCAATTCGATTCCTTTCTTTTCTATTTTATTCAATTCGATTCTTTTCGATTCGATTCCATACGATCGATTCTTATCTATTCGATTGCATACGATTTGATTCTTTTAGATTCAATTCAATTCGATCATTTTCGAATCAATTCGATTCTTTTCGATTCGATACGATTCTTTTTGATTCGAATTGATTCTTATCGCTTAATACGATACTTTTCTATTCGAATCTTTTTGATTCTATTCAATTCAATTCTTTTCATTTCGATTCGATACCATTCGATTCTTTTCGATTTGATTCTTTTAAATTCGATCTGATTGGATTCGTTTCGATTCTCTTCGATTGGACTTTTTTATTCAATTTGATTCGATTCGATCCTTTTCGATTCCATTAAATTTGATTCGATTCTTTTCGATTCGATTATATTCTGTTCGATTCGATTCGATTCAATTCGATTCTTTTCAATTCGATTCGAATCAGTTGTTTTCGATTCGATTTGATTCAATTCTTTTCGATTTGATTCAATTTGATTCTTTTCGTTTCGATTCGATACGATTTTTTCATTTCTATTTGAATCGATTCTCTTCGATTTGATTTGTTTCGATTCTTTTCGATTCTATTCGGTTCTATTCGATTTTTTCCCATTCGATTCAATTCGATTCTTTTCGATGCAATTCGATTCTTTTCTAATCTATTTTATTTCTTTTCCATTCGATTTGATTCAATTCGAATCTTTTCGATTCGATTCGATTTTATTTGATTCTTTTCAGTTTGTTTCGCTTCAATTCTTTTCAGTTTCTTTCGAATTGATTCTTTTCAATTTGATTCGATTCAATTCGATTCTTTTGTTTTGATTCGATTCTTTTCGTTTCGATTTTTTTCGTTACATTCGATTCGATTCTTTTCGTTTCAATTCGATTCTTTTCGATTCGATTCTTTTCATTTCGATTCAGTTCGATTCTTTTCGATTCGATTTATTTCGATTCTTTTTTTCGATTCTTTTTGATTCTATTTGATTTGATTATTTTCGATTCAATTTGAATCGATTCGATTCTTTTCGATTCGATTCGATTCTTTTCGATTCGATTCGATTCTTTTCTATTCGATTCGATTCAATATGATTCTTTTCGATTCGATTCGATTCTCTTCAATTCAGTTCGATTCGATTTTCTTCGATTCAATTCTTTTTGATTCAATTCCATTTGATTCAATTCAATTCATTTCTTTTGCTTCAATTCGATTATTTTTGATTCTATTCTTTTCCATTCGATTCGAGTCTTTTCTATTTGATTCGATTCTATTCTTTTTGATTGATTCGATTCGCTTTTTTTCGTTTCGATTTGATTCTTTTCGATTCGATTCCTTTCGAGTCAATTGGATTCTTTTCGATTCGATTCTATTCTTTTCTATTCTATTCAATTCGCTTGTTTTTGATTCGATTCTATTCGATTCAATTCTTTTCGTTCCGATTTGATTCGAATCGACTCTTCGATTCAATTCGATTTGGTTTGATTCTATTCATTTCAATTTGATTCTTTTGGATTTCATTCAATTCAGTTCTTTTCGATTCGATTCGAATATTTCATTCAATTCGATTCTATTCTTTTCGTTTCAAATCGATTCATTTCGATTTGATTCTTTTCTATTCGATTCGATTCTTTTCGTTTCAATTTGATTCTTTTCGATTCGATTCTTTTCGATTCAATTCTATTCAATTCTTTTCATATCGATTCGATTCTTTTCGATTTGATACCATTCGATTCTTTTCGATTCGATTCGATTCAATGATTTTCGATTCGTTTCGTTTCGATTCTTTTTGATTCGATTCTTTTTGGTTCAATTTGATTCTATTCGGTTCTTTTCGATTCCATTAAATTTGATTTGATTCTTTTCGACTCAATTAGATTCTTTTCGATTCATTTCCATTCAATTCAATTCTTTTCGATTCGATTTGATTTGATTGATTTCGATTTGATTCAATTTTCTATCGATTCGATTCGATTCTTTTCTTTTCAAATCGATTCTTTTCGATTCTATTCAATTAGATTTTTTTGATTTGATTCAATACGATTCGATTCTTTTGTTTCAATTCGATTTTTTTGATTCGATTGTTTTCGATTCGATTCGATTCAATTCTTTTCATTTCGATCGATTCATTTCTATTCAATTCTTTTCGATTCTATTCAATTCTTTTCGATTCAATTCGATTCTTTTCATTTCGATTCGACTCTTTTTGATTCGATCCGATTTGATTCTCTTCGTTTCGATTCGATTCTTTTCGATTAGATTCTTTTCGATTCAATTCGATTCCTTTCTTTTGTATTCTATTCAATTCGATTCTTTTTGATTCGATACAATTGGATTCTTTTCGATTCGAATCCTTACCATTAGATTCTTCTCTATTCGATTCAATTCGATTCTTTTTAATTCGATTCGATTCTTTTTGCTTTGATTCGATTCGATTCTTTTAATTTCGATTCGATTTTTTCGATTTGATTCTTTTCGATTCGATTCTTTTCAATCCGATTCATTTCTTTTCGATTCGATTCGAATCTTTTCGGTTATATTCGATTCTTTTCCATTCGATCTGATTCAATTTGTTTCGATTCTTTTCGATTCGATTCTTTTCGATTAAATTCGATTCGATTCGATTCTTTTCGATTCCATTAAGTTTGATTGGATTCTTTTCGATTCGATTAGATTCTTTTTGATTGGATTCCATTCAATTCGATCCTTTTCGATTCGATTCAATTTTTTCGATTCGATTCGATTCGATTCTTTTCGTTTCGAATCAATCTTTTCGATTCGATTCAATTCGATTCCTTTCGATTCGATTCGATAGGATTCAATTATTTTGTTTCGATTCGATTGTTTTGGATTCGATTCTTTTCGTATCAATTCGATTCGATTCGTTATGATTCTTTTCAATTCGTTTCGATTCTTTTCGATTCGATTCATTATTTTCATTTCGATTCCATTCTTTTTGATTCGATTCTTTTCGATTCAATTCGATTCTTTTCGATTCGATTCACCTTGATTCTTTTCGATTAGATTCGATTCTTTTCCATTCGACCTGACTCGATTCGTTTGAATTCTTTTCGATTCGATTTTTTTTTTATTCGATTCAATTCGATTCTTTGGATTCCATTAAATTTGATTCAATTGTTTTTGATTCAATTCAATTCTTTCGTTTCCATTCGATTCTTTTCGATTCGATTCTTTTTTATTCAATTCAATTCGATTGTTTTCAATTCTTTCGATTCGATTCAATTTGATTCTTTTCAGTTCGATTCGATTTGATTCTTTTTGATTCTTTTCGATTCGATTTAACTCTTTTCAATTCGAATCGATTCGATTCTTTTTGATTCGATTCGATTCGTTTTGATTCGATTCTATTTGATTTTCTTCGATTCAGTTCTTTTCGATTCAAATCGATTCTACTCTATTCTTTTCAATTCGATTCGATTCTTTCGTTTTGATTCGATTCTTTTCTATTCTTTTAGATTTGATTCTTTTCATTTCTATTTGATTCTTTTCTATTCGATTTGATTCTTTTCGATACAATTTGATTCTTTTCAATTTGATTCAATATGATTCTTTTCATTTCGATTCGAATCGATTCTTTTCGATTCGATTCGCTTCTTTTCGATTCTATTCGATTTTATTTGATTTTTTTCTATTCAATTAAATTCCATTCTTTTCGATTCGGTTTTATTCTATTCGATTCTTCAATTCTATTCGATTTGATTCGACTCATCGATTTTATTCGATTCGATTCTTTTATATTCAATTCAATTCCATTCGATTCGATTCATTATGGTTCTTTTCGACTCGATTCATTCTTTTCATTTCGATTCCATTCTTTTTGATTCGATTCTTTTCAATTCAATTGGATTCTTTTCGATACGATTCAACTCAATTCTTTTCGATGCGATTCGATTGTTTTACATTCGACTTGATTCGATTTGTTTCGATTCTTTTCGATTTGATTTTTTTCGATTCGATTCTTTTGATTCCATTAAATTTCATTTGATTATTTTCGATTCGATTCGATTCGATTCTTTTCGATTCAATTCCATACAATTCGAATCTTTTCGATTCGTTTTGATTCATTTCAATTTGATTCGATACGATCCTTTTCTGTTCGATTTGATTTGATTCTTTTCTGTTTGATTCGATACGATTCTTTTCATTTCGATTCGAATCGATTCTTTTCAATTCGATTCGTTTCGAGTCTTTTCGATTCTCTTCATTTTTTTCGATTCGATTCAATTCGATATTTTTCGGTTCGATTTGATTCGATTCTTTTTTATTCTATTTGATTTGATTCTTTTCGATTAGATTCAGTTCGATTCTTTTCGTTTAGATTCGCTTCCTTTCAATTCGATACGATTCTTTTCATTTTGATTCAAATCGATTTTTATTGATTCGATGCGATTCGATTCTTTTCCATTCTATTCGATTCTATTTGATTTTTTCGATTCGATTCAGTTCGATTCTTATTGATTTGATTCAATTGTTTTCAGTTCGATTCGATTCGATTCTTTTCGATACGATTCAATTTGATTATTTTTGTTTAGATTCGATTCTTTTCGATACAATTCGATTCGATTCGATTCAATTCGATTCTTTTCGATTCTATTCTATTCTTTTCATTTTGGTACGATTCCTATCGATTCGATTTTTTCAATTCGATTCAATTCGATTCGATTCGAATCTTATCATTTCAATTCGATTCTTTTTGATTCCCTTGATTCGATTCGATTCGATTCTTTTCGATTTGATTCAAGTCTTTTCGATTCTATTCGATTCGATTCTTTTCAATTCGATGCAATTGATTCTTTTTGTTTCAATTCGATTCTTTTCAATTCGATACGATTCTTTTCGATTTGATTGGAATCTTTTCATTTCCATTAAATTTGATTCGAATCTTTTCAATTCGATTTGATTCTTTCCGATTCGATTTGATTCTTTTCTATTCGATTCTTTTCGATTCGATTCGATTCAAATCCTTTCGATTCGATTCATTTTGATTCTTTTCGATTCGATTTGATTCGAATCTTTTCGATTTAATTCGATCTTATTTTGATTCTTTTCGATTCGATTTGATTCTTTTCGATTCGATTCGTTTCGGTTTGATTTTATTCCTTTCGATTCGATTCTTTTCGATTTGATTCAATTTGATTCTTTTCTATTCGATTCGATTTGATTCTTTTTGATTCTTTTCGATTCAGTTCGATTCGGTTTGATTGTTTTTAATTCGATTCGATTCATTTCCATTCGATCTGATTATATTAGTCGAATCTTTTCGATTCGGTTTGATTTCTTTTTGATTCGATTTGATTCGAATCGATTCATTTCTTTTCCATTTGATTCCATTCAATTCGATTCTTTTTGATCCATTTCTTTTCTCTTCGATTCTTTTCTCTTCAATTCGATTTGGTTCCTTTTTATTCGATTCAATACGATTCAGTTCATTTCGATTTGAATCGATTCTTTAGATTCGATTCGATTCTTTTCGATTTTATTCAATGCGATTCTTTTTGAATCGATTCGATTCTTTTCGATTTTATTCGATTTGATTCTTTTTTATTCGATTTGATTCAAATCGATTCGATTTTTTTCGATTCGATTCGATTCTTTTTGATTCTATTCAATTCGATTCTTTTCAATTCTTTCGATTCAATTCGATTCTTTTTGATTCGATTCGATTTGATTCTTTTTGATTCGATTCGATTAGATTCTTTCGATTCGATTTAACACTTTCAATTCGAATTGATTTGATTCCTCTCGATTTGATTCGATTCGATTCTTTTTGATTCGATTCTATTCTATTCGATTTTCTTCGATTCAATTCTTTTCGATTCGAATCGATTCTATTCTATTCTTTTCGATTCGATTCTTTCTTTTTTTTTATTAATTTTTTTTTATTGGTGTTCAATTTACTAACATACAGAATAACACCCAGTGCCCGTCACCCATTCACTCCCACCCCCCGCCCTCCTCCCCTTCTACCACCCCTAGTTCGTTTCCCAGAGTTAGCAGTCTTTACGTTCTGTCTCCCTTTCTGATATTTCCCACACATTTCTTCTCCCTTCCCTTATTTTCCCTTTCACTATTATTTATATTCCCCAAATGAATGAGAACATATAATGTTTGTCCTTCTCCGACTGACTTACTTCACTCAGCATAATACCCTCCAGTTCCATCCACGTTGAAGCAAATGGTGGGTATTTGTCATTTCTAATAGCTGAGTAATATTCCATTGTATACATAAACCACATCTTCTTTATCCATTCATCTTTCGTTGGACACCGAGGCTCCTTCCACAGTTTGGCTATAGTGGCCATTGTTGCTAGAAACATTGGGGTGCAGGTGTCCCGGCGTTTCATTGCATTTGTATCTTTGGGGTAAATCCCCAACAGTGCAATTGCTGGGTCGTAGGGCAGGTATATTTTTAACTGTTTGAGGAACCTCCACACAGTTTTCCAGAGTGGCTGCACCAGTTCACATTCCCACCAACAGTGTAGGAGGGTTCCCTTTTCTCCGCATCCTCTCCAACATTTGTTGTTTCCTGCCTTGTTAATTTTCCCCATTCTCACTGGTGTGAGGTGGTATCTCATTGTAGTTTTGATTTGTATTTCCCTGATGGCAAGTGATGCAGAGCATTTTCTCATATGCATGTTGGCCATGTCTATGTCTTCCTCTGTGAGATTTCTGTTCATGTCTTTTGCCCATTTCATGATTGGATTGTTTGTTTCTTTGGTGTTGAGTTTGATAAGTTCTTTATAGATCTTGGAAACTAGCCCTTTATCTGATATGTCATTTGCAAATATCTTCTCCCATTCTGTAGGTTGTCTTTGAGTTTTGTTGACTGTATCCTTTGCTGTGCAAAAGATTCTTATCTTGATGAAGTCCCAATAGTTCATTTTTGCTTTTGTTTCTTTTGCCTTTGTGGATGTATCTTGCAAGAAGTTACTATGGCCGAGTTCAAAAAGGGTGTTGCCTGTGTTCTTCTCTTGGATTTTGATGGAATCTTGTCTCACATTTAGATCTTTCATCCATTTTGAGTTTATCTTTGTGTATGGTGAAAGAGAGTGGTCTAGTTTCATTCTTCTGCATGTGGATGTCCAATTTTCCCAGCACCATTTATTGAAGAGACTGTCTTTCTTCCAATGGATAGTCTTTCCTCCTTTATCGAATATTAGTTGCCGATAAAGTTCAGGGTCCACTTCTGGATTCTCTATTCTGTTCCACTGATCTATGTGTCTGTTTTTGTGCCAGTACCACACTGTCTTGATGACCACAGCTTTGTAGTACAACTTGAAATCTGGCATTGTGATGCCCCCAGATATGGTTTTCTTTTTTAAAATTCCCCTGGCTATTCGGGGTCTTTTCTGATTCCACACAAATCTTAAAATAATTTGTTCTAACTCTCTGAAGAAAGTCCATGGTATTTTGATAGGGATTGCATTAAACGTGTATATTGCCCTGGGTAACATTGACATTTTCACAATATTAATTCTGCCAATCCAGGAGCATGGACTCTTTTTCCATCTCTTTGTGTCTTCCTCAATTTCTTTCAGAAGTGTTCTATAGTTTTGAGGGTATAGATCCTTTACATCTTTGGTGAGGTTTATTCCTAGGTATCTTATGCTTTTGGGTGCAATTGTAAATGGGATTGACTCCTTAATTTCTCTTTCTTCAGTCTCATTGTTAGTGTATAGAAATGCCACTGACTTCTGGGCATTGATTTTGTATCCTGCCACGCTACCGAATTGCTGTATGAGTTCTAGCAATCTTGGGGTGGAGACTTTTGGGTTTTCTATGTAGAGTATCATGTCATCGGCGAAGAGAGAGAGTTTGACTTCTTCTTTGCCAATTTGAATGCCTTTAATGTCTTTTTGTTGTCTGATTGCTGAGGCTAGGACTTCTAGTACTATGTTGAATAGCAGTGGTGAGAGTGGACATCCCTGTCTTGTTCCTGATCTTAGGGGAAAGGCTCCCAGTGCTTCCCCATTGAGAATGATATTTGCTGTGGGCTTTTCATAGATGGCTTTTAAGATGTCGAGGAATGTTCCCTCTATCCCTACACTCTGAAGAGTTTTGATCAGGAATGGATGCTGTATTTTGTCAAATGCTTTCTCTGCATCCAATGAGAGGATCATATGGTTCTTGGTTTTTCTCTTGCTGATATGATGAATCACATTGATTGTTTTACGGGTGTTGAACCAGCCTTGTGTCCCAGGGATAAATCCTACTTGGTCATGGTGAATAATTTTCTTAATGTACTGTTGGATCCTATTGGCCAGTATCTTGTTGAGAATTTTTGCATCCGTGTTCATCAGGGATATTGGTCTGTAATTCTCCTTTTTGGCGGGGTCTTTGTCTGGCTTTGGAATTAAGGTGATGCTGGCTTCATAGAACGAATTTGGAAGTACTCCATCTCTTTCTATCTTTCCAAACAGCTTTAGGTATGATTTCTTCTTTAAACGTTTGATAAAATTCTCCTGGGAAGCCATCTGGCCCTGGACTTTTCTGTCTTGGGAGGTTTTTGATGACTGCTTCAATTTCCTCCCTGGTTATTGGCCTGTTCAGGTTTTCTATTTCTTCCTGTTCCAGTTTTGGTAGTTTGTGGCTTTCCAGGAATGCGTCCATTTCTTCTAGATTGCCTAATTTATTGGCGTATAGCTGTTCATAATATGTTTTTAAAATCGTTTGTATTTCCTTGGTGTTGGTAGTGATCTCTCCTTTCTCATTCATGATTTTATTAATTTGAGTCTTCTCTCTCTTCTTTTTAATAAGGCTGGCTAATGGTTTATCTATCTTATTAATTCTTTCAAAGAACCAACTCCTGGTTCTGTTGATCTGTTCCACAGTTCTTCTGGTCTCTGTTTCGTTGAGTTCTGCTCGAATCTTTATTAACTCCCTTCTTCTCTTGGGTGTAGGATCTATTTGCTGTTTTTTCTCTAGCTCCTTTATGTGTAAGGTTAGCTTTTGTATTTGAGTTCTTTCCAGTTTTTGAATGGATGCTTGTATTGCGATGTATTTCCCCCTTAGGACTGCTTTTGCTGCATCCCAAAGATTTTGAACGGTTGTATCTTCATTCTCATTAGTTTCCATGAATCTTTTTAATTCTTCCTTAATTTCCTGGTTGACCCTTTTATCTTTTAGCAGGATGGTCCTTAACCTCCATGTGTTTGAGGTCCTTCCAAACTTCTTGTTGTGATTTAGTTCTAATTTCAAGGCATTATGGTCCGAGAATATGCAGGGGACAATCCCAATCTTTTGGTATCGGTTCAGACCCGATTTGTGACCCAATATGTGGTCTATTCTGGAGAAAGTTCCATGTGCGCTTGAGAAGAATGTGTATTCAGTTGAGTTTGGATGTAAAGTTCTGTAGATATCTGTGAAATCCATCTGGTCCAGTGTATCATTTAAAGCTCTCGTTTCTTTGGAGATGTTTTGCTTAGAAGACCTATCGAGTATAGAAAGAGCTAGATTGAAGTCACCAAGTATAAGTGTATTATTATCTAAGTATTTCTTCACTTTGGTTAATAATTGATTTATATATTTGGCAGCTCTCACATTCGGAGCATATATATTGAGGATTGTTAAGTCCTCTTGTTGAATAGATCCTTTAAGTATGATATAGTGTCCCTCTTCATCTCTCACTACAGTCTTTGGGGTAAATTTTAGTTTATCTGATATAAGGATGGCTACCCCTGCTTTCTTTTGAAGACCATTCGAATGGTAAATGGTTCTCCAACCTTTTATTTTCAGGCTGTAGGTGTCCTTCTGTCTAAAATGAGTCTCTTGTAGACAGCAAATAGATGGGTCCTGCTTTTTTATCCAGTCAGACACCCTGTGCCTTTTGATGGGGTCATTAAGCCCGTTCACATTCAGAGTTACTATTGAGAGATATGAGTTTAGTGTCATCATGATATCTGTTCAGTCTTTGTTTTTGTGGACTGTTCCACTGAACTTCTTCTTAAAGGGGAATTTTAAGAGTCCCCCTTAAAATTTCTTGCAGAGCTGGTTTGGAGGTCACATATTCTTTTAGTTGCTGCCTGTCTTGGAAGCTCTTTATCTCTCCTTCCATTTTGAATGAGAGCCTTGCTGGATAAAGTATTCTTGGTTGCATGTTCTTCTCATTTAGGACCCTGAATATATCCTGCCAGCCCTTTCTGGCCTGCCAGGTCTCTGTGGAGAGGACTGCTGTTACCCTAATACTCCTCCCCATAAAAGTCAGGGATTTCTTGTCTCTTGCTGCTTTAAGGATCTTCTCCTTATCTTTGGAATTTGCAAGCTTCACAATTAAATGTCGAGGTGTTGAACGGTTTTTATTGATTTTAGGGGGGGATCTCTCTATTTCCTGGATCTGAATGCCTGTTTCCCTTCCCAGATTAGGAAAGTTTTCAGCTAGAATTTGTTCAAATACATATTCTGGCCCTCTGTCCCTTTCGGCGCCCTCGGGAACCCCAATTAAACGTAGGTTTTTCTTCCTCAGGCTGTCGTTTATTTCCCTTAATCTATCTTCATGGTCTTTTAATTGTTTGTCTCTTTTTTCCTCAGTTTCCCTCTTTGCTATCAACTTGTCTTCTAGGTCACTCACTCGTTCTTCCACCTCGTTAACCCTCGTCGTTAGGACTTCTAGTTTGGATTGCATCTCATTCAATTGATTTTTAATTTCTGCCTGATTAGCTCTAAATTCTGCAGTCATGAAGTCTCTTGAGTCCTTTATACTTTTTTCTAGAGCCACCAGTAGCTGTATAATAGTGCTTCTGAATTGGCTTTCTGACATTGAATTGTAATCCAGATTTTGTAACTCTGTGGGAGAGAGGACTGTTTCTGATTCTTTCTTTTGAGGTGAGGTTTTCCTTCTAGTCATTTTGCTCAGTGCAGAGTGGCCAAAAGCAAGTTGTATTGGGAAAAAGAGAAAAAGAGAGGAGAGAAAGAAGGAAAGAAAAGAGAAAGAGAAAAAAAAAGGGAAGAAAAAGAGAAAAAAAAACGAAAAAAAAAGAAGAAAAAGAAAGAAAAAGAAAGGAGAAAAAAAGGGGGTGGGGGAAGGAAACAAATCAAAAAGCAAAACAAAATAAAAACAAAAACAAAAACAAAAACAAACAAACAAAAAAAGAACCACCGGGGAGTATCTTCTGATTCTGTGTACTTTAAGTCCCTTGGCTTCTCCTGGAAGTTGTCCGTCTAGCTGGTGTTCTGGGGGAGGGGCCTGTTGTGCTGATTTTCAGGTGCTAGCAGTTGGGGGAGCTGCTGTGCCCCTGCCTGGTGCAGGGCTCGGTGGGGGTTGTTTACCCCGTGAGGCCCCAGGAGGAACAGCCCCAGTGGCGGGGCAGCTCTGGAAACCTGGATTCAGCTCCGGCAGGAACTCCGTCTGCAGGGCCTGGAGGCTCCGGGGCGGGGCCGCTGATCTGCTCAGCTGGGGCAGGAGCGTCCTTGGTGTCCTGGGCCCTCCCGGCCTCTGCCTGTCCCGGGGGAGGCGGGATCCTGGGCTGTGTCCCGGCGCCCTGTGCTCCGGGGCCTGCGCTGTTGGATTCGCGCTCCCGGGCCGCGCAGCCCCCTCCGCGGAGCCGCCGCCCGAGCCCCTCCGAGCTGCTCCTGGAACCGCGCAGCCCCCTCCGCACGGAGCCTCTTCCTCTGCCCGAGCCCCTCCGAGCTGCTCCTGGGGCCGCGCAGCCCCCTCCGCGGAGCCGCCGCCCGAGCCCCTTCAGCTGCTCCGGGTCCCGCCGGGTCCCGCCGTGCGCGCTGCAGCCCTTAGGGAGCTCGGCGCACTCTCCTGGGCGCGCAGTTGCTGTTACTGTCCCCGGGAGCCCGAGGGCATCCCCGCCCTCCTAGGTCCTGCTCCAACTCCCCGCGAGCCCCTTTCCGCCCGGGAAGGTCGGTGCAGCTCCTGCGTCTCCGGGACGGGGCTCTCCTGTCCTCTCGATTCGATTCTTTCATTTCGATTCGATTCTTTTCGTTTCTATTCGATTCTTTTCGATTCGCTTCGATTCTTTTCGATTCAATTCGATTTTTTCGATTCTTTTCGATTTGATTCAATATGATTCTTTTCATTTCGATTCGAATTGATTCTTTACGATTCGATTCAATTCGCTTCTTTTCGATTCTATTCGATTTGATTCAATTCCATTCTTTTCGATTCGATTTAATTCGATTCGATTCTTTTCAATTCTATTTCATTTGATTCTTTTCGACTCTATTCGATTAGATTCTTTTCGATTCTTTTCTATTTGATTGAATATGATTCTTTTCATTTTGATTCAAATCGATTCTTTTCGATTCGATTCGATTCGATTCTTTTTGATTCTATTCGATTCTATTCGATTTTTTCGATTCAATTCAATTTCATTCATTTCGATTTGATTTTATTCGATTCGGTTCTTTTCAATTCTATTTGACTTAATTCTTTTCAATACGATTCGATTCGATTTTTTTAATTCGCTTTGATTCGATTCTTTTCGTTTCAATTCGATTCTTTTCGATTCGATTCGATTCTTTTCAATTCGATTTGATTCGATTCTTTTCAATTCGATTCGATTTGATTCAATTCTTATCAATTTTATTCGATTCAATTCTTTTCTATTCGATTCAATTCGATTCAATTCGATTCGTTACGATTCTTTTCGATTCGATTCGATTCTTCTCGATTCGATTCATTCTTTTCATTTCGATTCCACTCTTTGATTCGATTCTTTTCGATTCAATTCGATTCTTTCGATTCGATTCAACTCGATTCTTTTCGATCCGATTCGATTCTTTTCCATTCGACCTGATTCGATTCGTTTCAATTCTTTTCGATTCAAATTTTTTCGATTGGATTCAATTCAATTCTTTCGATTCCATTAAATTTGATTTGATTCTTTTCGATTCGAATCGATTCTTTTCGATTAGATTCCATGTAATTCGATTCTTTTCGATTCAATTCGATTCTTTTCGATTCCATTCAATTTGATTCTTTTTGCTTAGATTCAATACGATTCTTTTCATTTCGATTTGAATCGATTCTTTTTTATTCTATTCGGTTTTTTCAATTCAATTCATTTCGATATTTTTCGATTCGATTCGATTCTTTATTCTATTTGATTTGATTCTTTTCGATTCGATTCAATTCGATTCTTTTTGTTTAGATGCGTTTCTTTCAATTCGTTTCTTTTTTATTCAATTCCATTCTTTTCGATTCAATTCGATACGATTCTTTACATTTTGATTCGAATCGATTGGATTCTTTTCCATTCTATTCGATTCTATTAGATTTTTTCGATTAGATTCGATTCAATTCTTTTCAGTTCGATTCGATTCGATTCTTTTCGATTCGATTCAATTCGATTATTTTTGTTTAGATTTGTCTCTTTTCAATACAATTCTTTTCAATTCAATTCGATTCTTTCAATTTGATTCTTTTCGATTCAATTTGATTTGATTCTTTTCTATTCTATTCAATTTGATTCTTTTCTATTTGATTTGATACGATTAGATTCTTTTCGATTCGATTCAATACATTTCGATTCTTTTCGCTTTGATTCGATTCTATTCGATTTTTTCGATTTGATTCTTTTCTATTTGATTCGATTTGATTTGATTCTTTTAGATTCGATACAATTCGAATCTTTTCAATTCAATTCAAATCTTTTTGATTCTTTTTGATTCGATTCGATTAGAATTTATTCGACTGATTCGATCGAGTGTTTTCGTTTATGTTCGATTCTTTTCTATTCGATACATTTCGATTCAATTCGATTCTTTTCATTCAATTCGATTTGATTAATTCGATTCTTTTCGTTTCAAATCGATTCGTTTTGATTCGATTCTTTTCGATTCGATTCGATTCTTTTCGATTCGATTCGATTCTTTTTTCTTCGATTTGGTTCTATTCGATTTTTTGAATCGATTCTTTTCGATTTGATTCGATTCGATTTGATTCTTTTCGATTTGATTCGATTGTTTTGTTTCAATTCGATTCTTTTCAATTCGTTTTGAATTGATTCTTTTCGATTTGATTTGATTCGATTCGATTCTTTTTGATTCGATTTTTTTCGTTACTTTCATTTCGATTCTTTTCATTTCAATTCGATTCTTTTCGATTTGATTCTTTTCATTTTGATTCAATTCGATTCTTTTCATTTCGAATCATTTCGATTCTTTTCGATTCTATTTTTGATTCTTTTCGATTCAATTTGAATCAATTTGATTCTTTTCAATTCAATTCGATTCGATTCTTTTGTTTAGATTCGATTCTTTTCAATTCGATTCAAATTGATTCTTTTCGATTTGATTTGATTCAATTCGATTCTTTTCTATTTGATTCTTTTTATTCGATTCGATTTGATTCTTTTCATTTCGATTTGATTCATTTCATTTAGATTCTTTTCGGTTCGATTCATTTCGATTCTTTTAGAATTGATTCGATTCTTTTCGATTCAATTCGATTCTTTTTGTTTCAATTCGATTCTTTTCGATTCGTTTCTTTTCTATTCGATTTGATTCGATACGATTGGATTCGTTTCGATTCGATTCGATACGATTCGATTCTTTTCGATTTGATACAATTCGATTCTTGTTTCGATTCGATTCTTTTCGATTCAATTCGACTCAATTTGATTCTTTTTGATTCGATTAGATTAGAATTTATTCGACTGATTTGATTCGATTCTTTTCGTTTCTTTTTTTTGAGTCTTTTCGTTTCTGTTCGATTCTTTTCTATTCGATTTTTTCGATTTGATTCTTTTCATTCAATTCGTTTCGATTCGATTCGATTCTTTTCATTTCAAATCGATTTGTTTCAATTTGATTCTTTTCGGTTCTATTCGATTCGATTCTTTTCGTTTCGATTGGATTCGATTCGATCCATTTCGATTTGGTTCGATTCTTTTCGATTCGATACGATTCGATTCTTTTCTATTCAATTCAATTCGATTCTTTTCCATTCAATTCGATTCTTTCAAATTCGATTCGATTCTTTTCCATTCGATCTGATTCGATTCGTTTCGATTCGATTCTTTTCGATTCGATCAATTCTTTTCGATTCCATTAAATTTGATTCGATTCTTTTCGATTCGATTAGATTCTTTTCAATTCGATTCCGTTCAATTCGATTCTTTTTGATTCGATTCGATTCGATTGTTTTCGATTCGATTCAATTCTTTCGATTCGATTTGATTCTTTTCGATTCGATTCGATAAAATTCTTTTCATTTCAATTCGAATCGATTCTCTTCGATTCGATTCGTTTCGATTTTTTTTATTCTATTCGATTCTTTTTTTTTAAGATTTTATTTATTCATAGAGACACAGCTAGAGAGAGAGAGGCAGAGACACAGGCAGAGGGAGGAGCAGGCTCCATGCAGGGAGCCCAAAGTGGGACTCGATCCAGGGATTCCAGGATCACGCCCTGAGCCGCAGGCGGCGCTAAACCGCTGCGCCACCAGGGCTGCCCTATTCTATTCAATTCTATTCGATTTTTTTCGATTCGATTCGATTGGATTCTTTTCGATTCTATTTGATTTGATTCTTTTCGATTCGTTTCGATTTGATTCTTTTCGATTCGTTTTGATTTGATTCTTTTCAATTTGATTCGATTCGATTCTTTTGTTTCGATTCGATTCTTTTCGACTCGATTCTTTCATTACATTCGATTTGATTCTTTTCATTTCATTTAGATTCTTTTCGTTTCGATTCTTTTCGATTCGATTCAATTTGATTCTTTTCTATTCGATTCTTTTCGATTCTATTCGATTTTTTTCGGTTCGATTCGATTCGATTCTTTTCGATTCGTTTCAATTCGATTCTTTTATATTCGATTCGATTGTTTTCATTTCGATTCAATTCTTTTCATTTGATTTGATTCTTTTCAGTTCGATCGATTCGATTCTTTTCAATTCTACACTATTCGAATCGATTCTTTTCTATTCGATTCGATTTTTTTCGATCCGTTACGATTCTTTCCAATTCGATTCGATTTGATTCTTTTCGAATCGATTCGATTCTAATCGATTTTTTCAATTCGATTCTTTTAGATTCGATTTGATTCGATTCTTTTCTATTCGATTCGTTTCTTTTAGATTCGATTCTTTTCGTTTCGATTCTTTTCGATTCAATTCCATTCTATTCGATTCTATTATTTTTTATTCGATTTGATTCTTTTCCATTCAATCTGATTCGATTTGTTTCTATTCTTTTCTATTTGATTCGATTCAGTTTGATTCTATTCATTTCGATTCGATTCTTTTCCATTTGATTCTTTTCTATTTGATTCGATTCGATTCTTTTTGATTCTTTTCAATTCAATTCGATTCAATTCTATTCGATTCTTTCGATTCGATTCGATTCGAATCGATTCGATTCTTTTCATTTCAATTCGCTTCTTTTCGATTTGATTCGATTAGTTTCTTTTCGATTAGATTCTTTTTGATTCAGTTTGATTCGAATCGATTCAAATCTTTTCTATAGATTAGAATCGATTTCATTCTTTTCGATTTGATTCGATTCGATTCGATTCTTTTCGATTCGGTTGGATTCGATTCAGTTCATTTCGATGCGATTCGATTCGATTATTTTCGATTAGATTCGATTCGGTTTGATTCTATTCTTTTCTATTCGATTGTTTTCGATTTGATAATTTTTGATTCAATTCGATTCAATTATTTTCAATTCAATTTGATTTGATTCGATTATTTTCTTTTCATTTCAATTTAATACTTTTCGATTCTCTTCGATTCGATTCTTTTCGATCGATTTAATTTGATTTGATTTGATTCTATTCGATTCTTTTCACTTCCATTCGATTCGATTATTTCGATTCGATGCGATTACATTTGATTTTTTTTGATTCGATTCTTCTCGATTCGATTTGATTCGAATCGATTAGATTTTTTCTATTTGATTCCATTTCATTCAATTCTTTTCGATTTGATTTTATTATTTTTGTTTCAATACGATAGTTTTTGTTTCATTTCTATTCGATACCTATTCCTTTCTTTCCTAATTGATTCGAGTCGATTCGATTCTTTTCGATTCGATTTGATTCGATTCGATCCTTTTCAATTCGATTCGATATTTTCGATTCGATTCTTTTTGGTTCGATTTTATTCAATTCAATTTGATTCTTTTCGATTTGTTTCCATTCTATTCGATTCGATTCTTTTCGATTCAATTCGATTCTTTTCTATTCAATTTGATTCTATTTGATTCAATTCGATTTGATTCTTATTGATTTGATTTAATTCGTTTTTTTATTTTGATTCTTTTTGATTCTTTTCGATTCTCTTCGATTCGATTCTTTGTGATTTGATTAGATTCTATTCTTTTCAATTTGATTAGATTCGATTCTTTTTTGATTCTTCTCAATTCAATCCTTTCGATTCTTTTCAATTCGATTCCATTCTTTTCAATTCGATTCGATTCAATTGGATTCTTTTCAATTCGATTCGATTCTTTTCGATTTGATTATTTTCGATTCTATTCAATAGGATTCTTTTTATTTTGATTCGAATCGATTCTTTTAGATTCGGTTCGATTAGATCTTTTTTTATTCTATTGGATTCTATTCAATTTTTTCGATTCAATTCAATACGATTCTTTTCGATTCGATTCGATTCTTTTCGATATGATTCGATTCTTTTCGATTCGATTCTTTTGATTCGATTCAATTCGATTCTTTTAGATTCGATTGAATTCTACTCTTTTCAATTCTCTTTGATTCAATTAGATTCTTTTCGATTCGATTCTATTCGATTAGATTCGATTCTTTTTTATTCAATTTGATACGATTCTTTTCTATTCGAATCGATTCGATTCTTTTCGATTCGATTCAATTCGATTCTTTTTTTTTTAAAGATTTTATTTATTTCTTCATGATAGTCACAGAGAGAGAGAGAGAGGCAGCGACACAGGCAGAGGGAGAAGCAGGCTCCATGCACCGGGAGCCCGATGTGGGATTCGATCCCGGGTCTCCAGGATCGCGCCCTGGGCCAAAGGCAGGCGCCAAACCGCTGCGCCACCCAGGGATCCCCGATTCAATTCGATTCTTTTTGATTCGATTCGATTCGTTTTTTTCTATTCGATTCTTTCCGATACGATTCGATTCTTTTCGACTCGATTATTTTTGATTCGATTCGATTCTTTTCATTTCTATTTGATTCTTTTCGATTCGATTCGATTCGATTCTTTTCGACTCTTTTTGATTCTTTTCGATTCGATTCTTTTCGTTTTGATTCGATTCTTTTTATTTGATTGGATTCGATTCTTTTTGATTCAATTCGATTCGATTCTTTTCTATTCTATTCAATTTGATTTTTTTCAATTGATTCGATACGATTAGATTCTTTTCAATTCAATTAGATACAATTCTATTATTTTTGATTCGATTCAATTCGATTCTTTTCGATTCGATTCAATTCTTTTCGATTCGATTTGATTCGATTAGATCCTTTTCGATTCGATTCGATATTTTCGATTCGATTCTTTTTGGTTCGATTATATATAATTCAATTTGATTCTTTTTGTTTCGGTTTGATTATTTACGATTCGATTCTTTTTGATTCGATTCGATTCTTTTCATTCAATTCGATTCGATTCTTTTCGTTTCGATTCAATTCTTTTCTATTTGATTCTTTTCTATTCGATTCTTTTCGATTGGATTCAATTCGTTTCGATTCGATTCGATTTGATTCGTTTCTTTTCGATTCGAATCGATTCTTTTCCATTCGATCTGATTCGATTTTTTCAATTCTTTTCGATTCTATTCGATTCAAGTGTATTCGATTTGATTCGATTCTTTTTGATTCCATTAAATTTGATTCGATTCTTTTCTATTCGATTCGATTTGATTCTTTTCGTTTCGATTCGATACGATTCTTTTCATGTCGACTCGAATCGATTCTTTTCGATTCGATTAGTTTTGATTCATTTCAAATCTATTCCATTCTATTAGATTTTTTCGTTTTGATTCATTTCGATTCTATTCCATTCTATTCGATTATTTTCGATTCGATTCAATTCGATTCTTTTAAATTCGATTCGATTCACTTCTATTTGATTCTATTTGATTCGATTCTTTTCGATTTGTTTGGATTCGATTCTTTTTGATTCAATTCGATTCGATTCTTTTCTATTCTATTCAATTCGATTTTTTTCGATTTGATTCGATACTATTAGATTCTTTTCAATTCAATTCGATACAATTCGATTGTTTTCGATCGATTCAATTCGATTCTTTTCAATTCGATTCGATTATTTTTGATCCGATTCGAATCGATTTCATTCTTTTTGATTCGATTCGATTAGTATATATTCGACCGATTCGATTCGATTCTTTTCATTTCGGTTCTATTCTTTTCGATTCGATTCTTTTCGATTCGATTCTTTTCGATTCGATTCAATTCTTTTCATTCAATTCGATTCGATTCTTTTCGTTTCTATTCGATTCTTTTCGATTTGATTCTTTTCAATTCCATTCTTTTTGATTCGATTCGTTTCGATTCAAATCGATTTTTTAATTCGATCTGATTCGGTTTTTTCGATTCTTATCGATTCGATTCGATTTGATTCTTTCGATTCCATTAAATTTGATTCGATTCTTTTCAATTCGATTCGATTCGATTCGGTTCGATTTGATTCGATTCTTTTCGATTCGATTCGATTTGATACGATTCTTTTCATGTCGATTTGAATAGATTCTTTTCGACTCCATTCGATTCAATTATTTTTTATTCCATTCCATTCATTTCAATTCTATTCGATTTTATTCTATTCGATTCTTTTCCATTCGATTCGATTCGATTCGATTCTTTTCGATTTGATTCGATACGATTCTTTCATTTCGATTCGAATTGATCCTTTTCTATTCGATTCCATTTGATTCTTTTCGATTCTATTCGATATTTTTTGATTTGATTCTTTTCCATTCGATCTGATTTCGATTCGTTTCGATTCATTTCGACTCGATTTTTTCTATTCAGTTTGATTGGATTCGATTCTTTCCAATTCCGTTAAATCTGATTTGATTTTTTCGATTCGATTCGATTCGATTCTTTTATATTCAATTCGATTCGATTTTTTTCGATTCAATTGTTTTCGATTCGATTCATTTCTTTTTGATTCGATTCGATTCTTTTGTTTCGATTCGATTCTATTTGATTCGATTCGACTCTTTTGGATTCGATTCCATTCGATTCTTTTCAATTCTATTCGATTCAAACACAATTTTTAGGAATCCATTCCATTCGATTCTTTTCTATTCGATTCAATTCAATTCTTTTCGATTCGATTCAATACGATTCTTTGTTTTTATTATTTTTATTTATTTATGATAGTCACAGAGAGAGAGAGAGAGGCAGAGACATAGGCAGAGGGAGAAGCAGGCTCCATGTACCGGGACCCTGATGTGGGATTCGATCCCGGGTCTCCAGGATCGCGCCCTGGGCCAAAGGCAGGCGCTAAACCACTGCGCCACCCAGGGATCCCTCAATATGATTCTCTTTTATTCGATTCAATTCGATTCTTTTTGATTCGATTCGATTCATTTTGATTCGATTAGATTCTATTCGTTTTTTTATTTGATTCTTTTTGATATGATTCGATTCGATTCTTTTCGATTCGATTTGATTCTTTCATTTCGATTCGATTCTTTTTGATTCGATTCTTTTGATTTGAATCGATACTTTTCGATTCGATGTGATTCTTTCATTTCGATTCGATTCTTTTCGTTTCATTATCACTCTTCGATTCGATTCGATTCTTTTCAATTCGATTCGATTCGATTCTTTTCGATTCAATTCGATTCGATTCATTTCAATTCTATTTGATTCAATTCTTTTCTATTTGATCGATACATTTTGATTCTATTCGTTTCGATTTGATTCTTTTCTATTTGATTCTTTTCTATTTGATTCGATTCGATTCCTTTTGCTTCTTTTCGTTTCAATTTGATTTGATTCGATTCGATTCTTTCAATTCAATTCGATTCTTTTCATTTCAATTCGCTTCTTTTCTATTCCATTCGATTCGATTCTTTCGATTCGATTTGAATCGGTATGATTCTTTTCGATTCGATTCGATTCTCTTCAATTCAATTCGCTTCTTTTCAATTTGATTTGATTAGATTCTTTTCGATTTGATTCTTTTCGATTCAGTTCGTTTCGAATCGATTTGATTCTATTCTATCGATTAGAATTGATTTTATTCTTTTCGATTCGATTCGATTCAATTCGATTTGATTCTTTTCGATTTGATTCGATATAATTCTTTTCAATTCGAGTCGATTCTTTTAGATTCGATTCGATTCAATTCTTTTCGATGTAGTTCGATTTTATTTGATTCTTTTCAATTTGATTATTTTCGATTCGATTCGATTCAATTCGGTTCTTTTTGATGCGACTGGATTCGATTCTTTTCGATTTGATTTGATTCGGTTTGATTCTATTCATTTCGATTCGATTGTTTTCGATTTGATAATTTTTTATTCAATTCGATTCGACTATTTTCAATACGATTCGAATCGATTATTTGCCTTTCATTTCGATTCAATACTTTTCGATTCTCTTTGATTCGAGTCTTTTCGATTTGCTTAGATTTGGTGCTTTTTGATTCTTTTCAATTCAATTCGATTCGATTCTTTTCGATTTGATTTGATTTGATTATTTTCGTTTCGATTCGATTCGATTCTTTTCATTTTGATTTGATTTGATTTGATCCTTTTTGATTCGATTCTTTCCGATTCAATTCGATTCGATTCGATTTTTTAGATTCGTTTCGATTTGACTATTTTCGTTTCGATTCGTTTCGATTCGATAGTTTTTATCCATTTCTTTTGTATACTTTCCTTTTAGATTTGAATTCCTTTCTTTTCGAATCGATTTGAGTCAATTTGATTCTTTTCGAATCGATTCGATTCTTTTCGATTCGATTCGATTCAATTCGATTCTTTTTGATTCAATTCGATTCGATTTTTTTCGATTAGATTCGACTCGATTTTTTCGTTTCGATTTGATTCGATTCTTTTCGATTCTTTTTGATTCGATTCTTTTCGATTCGATTCGATTCTTTCATATTCGATTAGATTCGATTCTTTCCGATTCGATTTGATTCGATTCTTTTCAATTCGATTCGAATCAATTTTTTTCAATTCGATAAGATTTAATTCTTTTCGCTTCCATTCGATTCAATTCTTTTGATTCGATGAGATTAGATTCGATTTTTCTCGATTCGATTCTTTTTGATATGATTCGATTCGAATCGATTAGATTCTTTCTATTTTATTCGATTCGATATGATATTTTCGATTCGATTCTTTTCGAATCGATTCTATTCAATTCAATTCGATTCTGTTCGATTCAATACCATTCGATTCAATTCGATTCTTTTCAATTCTATTCGATTCGATTCTTTTTGTTTCGATTTGATTCTTTTTGATTCAATTCGATTCGATTTTTTTCGATTCGATTTGATTTGATTATTTTCGTTTCAATTGGATTCGATTTTTTTCCTTTTGATTCGTTTCGATTCTTTTTGTTTCGATTATTTTGATTTGATTCGATTCGATTTTTTCAATTCGTTTCGATTCGATTATTTTCATTTCGATTCGATAGTTTTTGATTCATTTCTTATCGATTATTTTCTTTCGATTCGAATTCCATTTTTTTCGAATCAATTCGATTAGATTTGAATCGACTCTTTTTGATTCGATTCGATTTGATTCGATTGGATTCGATTCTTTTCACTTGCATTCGATTCAATTCTTTTGATTCGGTGTGATTTGATTCGATTTTTTCCGATTCGATTCGATTCAATTTTATTCTTTTCGATTCCATTCGATTCGATTCAATACTTTTCTATTCAATTCTATTTGATTCTTTTCGACTCATTCTTTTCGATTCGATTCCTTTCTTTTTGAATTGTTTCGATTCGATTTTTTCAATTTGATTTGATTCGATTCAATTCTTTTTGATTGGATTCGATTCATTCGATCCTTTTGGCTTACATTCGTTTCGATTCTTTTGATTCGATGCGATTCGTTTTGTTTTTTTCGATATGATTCTTTTCAATTCGATTCGATTCGTATCGATTGGATTCTTTACTATTTGATTCGATTCGATTCGAATTTTTCGATTCAATTCGATTTTTTTCGATTTGAATCCATTCAATTCGATTCGATTCCTTTTGATTCTATTCGATTCGTTTCGATTCTTTTCATTTCGATTTGATTTTTTGATTCAATTCAATTCGATTCTTTCGATTTGATTCGACTCGATTCGATTATTTTCATTTCGATTCGATTCGATTCTTTTCGATTTTTTCGATTCGATTCTTTTTTATTAGATTAGACTCGATTCTTTTGATTGATTAGATTCAATTCTTTTCGATTCAATTCAATTCGATTCTTTTTGATTCGATTTGATTCTTTTCGATTAGATTCTTTTCAATTCGATTCGATTCTTTTTTGCTTTTCAATTCGATTCGATTTGATTATTTTTGATTCGATTCGATTCAATTCGATTCGTTTTTTTCGAAAAGATTCGATTCTTTTTGATTTCACTCCTTTCGACTCGATTCATTTGGATTCGATTTTTTTTATTCGATTGGATTCTATTTTTTTCGATTCGATTCTTTTTTATTCTATTCGATTCGATTCGATTCTTTTCGATTCGATTTGATTCTTTTTGATTCAATTCACTTCGATTCTTTCGATTTGATTCGATTAGATTCAATTATTTTCATTTCGATTCGGTTCTTTTCGATTCGATTAGATTCGATTCTTTCGATCGATTAGATTCGATTCTTTTCGATTCAATTCGATTCGATTCTTTTTGATTCGATTTGATTCTTTTCGATTCGAATCTATTCGATTCAAAAAGATTCTTTTTGATGTGATTCCATTCTATTCGATTCGATTCTTTTTTATTCGATTCGATTCGTTTCGATTCAATTCCATTCTTTTCGATTCGATTCTTTTTGATTCAATTCGATTCGTTTCTTTCGATTCGATTTGATTTGATATTTTTGTTTCAATTAGATTCGATTCTATTCGATTCGGTCTTTTTGATTCAATTCGATTCTTTCTTATTCAGTTTGATTCGATTCTTTTCAATTCAATTCGATTCTTTATGATTCAATTAGATTCAATTATTTTGATTCGATTCGATTCGTTTCGATTCTCTTCGATTCAATTCTTTTCGAATAGATTAGATTCGATTCATTTCAATTCAATTAGATTCGATTCTTTTCAATTCAATTCGATTCGATTCTTTTCGATTCAATTCAAATCGATTCTTTTCTATTCCACTCGATTCAATTCGATTATATTCGATTCGATTCGATTCGATTTGATTTTTTTCAATTGGATTCGATTCTTTTCGATTCGATTCTTTTCAATTATATTCAATTAGATTCGAAGAATCGAATCGAATGTCACGAAAAAAATCGAATCGTAAAGAATTAAATCGAAACAAAAGAATCGAATCGAATAAAATCAAAAAGAATCGAATCGAAACGAATCGAAGAGAATCGAATCGAAATGAATGGAAAAGTATCAAATCAAAAAGAATCGAATCAAATAAAAAAATCAAATAGAATCGAATAGAATCAAAAGAATTGAAACGAATTGAAGAGAATCAATTCGAATCGAAATGAAAAGAATCGTACCGAATCGAAAAGAATCAAATCAAATCGAATCAAAAGAATTGAATCCAATCGAAAAAAATTGAATCCAATCGAATCAAAAAGAATCGAATTGAATGGAATCGAATCGAAAGATTCTATTCGAATCAAAAAGATCGAATCAAATTTAATGGAATCGAAAAGAATCGAAACCGATCGAATGGAATCGAAAAAAATCTAATCGAACCGAAAAGAATCGAATCAAATTTAATGGAATCGAAAAGAAACGAATCGAAATGAATCGAAAAGAATCAAATCAAATAGAACAGAAATGAATCGAAACGAATCGAATAGAAAAAATCGAAGAGAATTGAATAGATTCAAAAAGAATCAAAACGAATCGAATCAAAGAGAATCGATTCGAATCGAAATGAAAAAATCGTATCAAATTGAATTGAAATCGATCGTATCGAAAAGAATCGAATCGAATCGAAAGAATCGAATTGAAACGAATCGAATTGAAACGAAAAGAATCGAATTGAATCGAATTGAAAAGAATCAAATCAAATCGAATCGAAAGAATTGAATCAAATCGAAAAGAATCCAATCGAATCGAAAAGAATCGAACTGAATGGAATCAAATCGAAAAGAATCGAATCAAATTTAATGGAATCGAAAAGAATCGAATTGAATCGAAAAGAATTGAAATGAAACAAATCAGATCAAATGGAAAAGAATCAAATCGATTTGAAAAGAATCGAATCGAATCGAAATGAATCGAATCAAAAAGAATCGAATCGAAAATAATCGAATTGAAATGAAAAGAATCGAATCAAATAGAAAAGACGCGAATCGAATTAAAAAAATCGAATCGAAAAGAATCGAATTGAAAAGACTAGAATTGAAACGAATCAATTTGAAACGAAAAGAATCGAATCGAATCGAATTGAATTGAAAGAATCGAATTGAATAGAAAAAAATCGAATAGAAAAGAATCGAACCGAAAAGAAAAGAATCAAATTGAATCAGTCGATTAAATTCTAATCGAATCGAATCAAAAAGAATGAAATCGAGTCGAATCGAATCGAAAAGAATCAAATGGAATCGAAAAGAATCGAATTGTATCTAATCAAAAAGACTCGAATCGTATCGAATCGAATCGAAAAGAATCCAATTGTATCATCGAATGGAAAATAATCGAACTAAATAGAATAGAAAAGAATCGAATCGAATCAAATCGAAAACAATCAAATTGAATTGATCGAAAAGAATCGAATTGAATCAAATCGAATCGAAATGAAAAGAATCTATTCAAATAGAAAAGAATCGAATCGAAAAGAATCAAATCGACACGAAGAGAATCGAATCGAATCAAAAAGAATCGAATTGGTTCGAAAACATTCGAATTGAAAAGAATCGAATCGAAATTAAACAAATCAAAATGAAAAGAATGTACTCGATTCGAATCAAAAAGAATCGAATCGAAAAGAATCGAATCGAATCAAAAAGAAATGAATTGAATTGAATCAAAAAGAATCGAATCGAATTGAATCGAAAAGGAACTAATCGAATCAAATCGAAAAAAATCGAATAGAATCAAATCGAATGAAAAAGAATCGAATAGATTCGAATAAAAAAGAATCAA
The DNA here is from genome assembly GCF_003254725.2 of Canis lupus dingo. NCBI lineage: Eukaryota > Metazoa > Chordata > Mammalia > Carnivora > Canidae > Canis > Canis lupus. The sequence continues at coordinate 106,919 of NW_026019468.1, read as the reverse complement.
ATTGAGGGATCCCTGGGTGGCGCAGCGGTTTAGCGCCTGCCTTTGGCCCAGGGCGCGATCCTGGAGACCCGGGATCGAATCCCACATCGAGCTCCCGGTGCATGGAGCCTGTTTCTCCCTCTGCCTGTGTCTCTGCCTCTCTCTCTCTCTCTGTGACTATCATAAAAAAAAAGAGCCTCACCTGGACATGATGACTTGGAACCTCACTGGGCCTCACCCTGACCTGGTGACTCTGGTCCCCATCTAGATGTCACCTGGACCAGGTGATTCTGGTACCCCTCTAGGCCTCAACCAGATCTGGTGACTCTGGTCCTCAACTGGGCCTCACCTGGACATAGTGAATATGCTCCATCTGGGCCTCATTTGAACCTGGTGACTCTAGTCCCTACCTCGGCATCATCGGGACATGGTTCCACTGCATGGCATGCAGGTTGGCTTCACCTGGACCTGGTAACTCTGGTCCCAACCTGGGCATCATCGGGACACGGTTCCTCTGCATGGCCTGCAGGTTGGCCTCACCTGGACCTGGTGAGTGCGGTTGCCACCTGGTATCACCGATACCTGGTGACACAGGCCCCACGTGGGCCTCACCTGGACCTGGTGTCTCTCATCCCCACTTTGACCTAACTCAGAACTGCTGAATCTTGCCCCACCTAGGCCGCACCCAGACCTGGTGACTCTTGTCCCCAGCTATGCCTCAATTCGACCTGATGAATCTGATCCCCACGTGGGCCTCACATGGACCTGGGACTCAGTTGGATAGAGTGGCTCTGCTTCCCACAAGGGGCTCACCTGATACTGGTGACTGTGGTCTTATTCTATGCCTCACCAGGACCTAGTGATTCTGTTCCCCATCTGGGCCTGCATGGCCCTAGTGAGTCTGGTCCTCACCCAGGCATCATTGGGACCTGGATACTCTATTCCACACCTGGGCCTCACTTTGACCAGGGACCACTGGTCCCATTCTGGGCCTCAAACTAAACTGGTTACTCTGGTTCCCCCTCTGGGCCTCACCCTTACCTGGTGACTCTGGTCACCCCTTGGGCTTCACTTGGGCCTGGTGAATCTGGTCCTTAGCTGTTCCGCACCTGGATCTGGTGACTGGTCGACACCTGGGCCTCACCTGGACTTGGTGAATCCTGTTGCCACCTGCGCCTCACCTGGACCTTGTGACTGTGGTCCCACCTGGACCTCACCTGCATCTGGTGGCTCTGGTTCCCATATGGGCCTCTCCTGGACCTGGTTCCTGTGGTCTCCATCTGGCCTCACTGGAACACAATGACTCTGATCCATATTTGGGCCTCTCCTGGACCTCTTGACCCTGGTCCTTCCCTGGGCATCATTGGGACATGGATACTCTCTTATATACCTGGGCCTCATCTGGACCTGGTGACTGTGGTACCACCTGGGCCTCACCGGGACGAGCTGACTGGTTCCCACAGGGATCTCACCTGGACCTGGTGACTCAGGTCCTCATATGGGCATCATGGGACCTGGTTTCTCAGTTCCACATCGGGGCCTCACCTGGACCTAGTGATTCTCGTCCCCCTCTGAGCCTCACCCTGACGTGGTGACTCTGGTCCCCACCTGGATATCACCAGAACCGGGTGACTCTTGTCCCCCTCTGGGACTCACCCGGAGCTGGGAACACTGGTCCTCAAATGGGCCTCAACAGGACCTGGTGAATCTACTCCTCACTTAGGCCTCGTCTGGACCTTGTGACTCTTTTCCCACCTGGCATCAATGGGACATGGTTACTCTGTTCCCCACCAGGGCCTCACCTGGACATGATAACTTTGCTCCACACTTTGGCCTCAACTGGTCCTGATGACACTGGTCCCCCACCTAGACCTCAATCTGGACCTGGTGACTGTGGTCCCCACATTGGTCTCACCTGGACCTGGTGACTCTTGTTCCCACATGAACCACACCAGGACCTGGTGACTGTGGTGTTCTTGTAGACTCATATTTACCTGGTGACTCCGGTCCCCACTAGGGCCTCACCTGGATCTGGTGACTCTGGCCTGCATGTTGGCCTCACCTGCACCTGGTACACCTGGTAACTCTGGTCCCTACCTGGGCATAATCGGGACATGGTTCCTCTGCATGGCCTGCAGGTTGGCCTCACCTGGACCTGGTGAGTGGGGTTGCCACCTGGGCCTCAACCATACCTGGTGACACAGGTCCCCACGTGGGCCTCACTTGGACCTGGTGAATCTGGTCCTTACCTGGTCCTCACCCGGAACTGGTAACTCTGGTCACCACCTGGGAATCACCTGGACCTGGTGAATCTGGTCCCCATCTGGGCCTCACCCAATCCTGGTGACTTTGTTCCCCACCTGGACATGATTGCTGTGGACTCCTTCTTGGCCTCACCTGGAACTGGTGACTCTGATCCTAACTGGGCCTCACCCAGATCTGGTGACTCTGGTCCTCACCTGTGGACCATTATGACCTGGATAGTCTGTTCCACACCTGAGCCTCACCTGGAGATGATGACTCTGGATCCCCTCTGGGCCTCACCCTGACATGGTGACTCTGGTCCCCATCTGGATGTCACCTAGACCAGGTGAATCTGGTACCCCTCTAGGCCTCAACTAGACCTGGTGACTCTGGTCCTCAACTGGGCCTCATCGGGACCTAGTGAACATGCTCCCCACCTGCGCCTCATCTGGATCTGGTCACTCTGGTTCTACCTGGGCATCATCGGGACATGGTTATTCTATTCCCCACTGGGACTGACCTGATCCTGGTAACTCTGGTCCTGACTTTGGCCTCTTCTGTACCAGATGACTCTGGCTCCACCTGGGCCTCACCTGTAACTGGTGTCTCTGATCCTAAGCATGGCTTCACCTGACCTGGTGACTGTGGTTCCCATCGGGACCTCACCTGGACCTCATGTCTCTGGTCCCACCTGGGCCTCACCAATCCCTGGTGTCTCTGGTACCCACTTGGGTAGCATCAGGATATGGTTACACTGTTCTCTAACAGTGACCCAGCCGGACCTATTAACTCTGGTCTTCACCTGGGCCACACCTGGACATGGTTACACTGGTTCCCACTTGGGTCTCACCTGGACATGGTGAGTCAGATCCCCGCCAGGTCCTCACCTGTAAGTGGTGATTCTCGTTCCCACATGCACATCATGTGGACCTGGTGGCTGCAGTGTTTCTAGCTTCTCATATACCTCGTGACTCTGGTCCCCACCAGGGCCTCACCTGGACCTGGTGAGTGTGTTTGCCACCTGCACCTCACCTGGCCCTGGTGATTCTGGTCTGCACCTGAGACTACCCTGGATCTGGTGACTGTGGTCCCGACCTGGGCTTCACCTGGATTTGGGGACTCCACTCCCCATCTGGGCCTCACCTGGCCCTGTTGTCCATGGTCCTCAACTGGGCAAAATTGGGACCCGGTGACTGTGTTCCACAACTGGACCTCACCTGGACCAAATGACTCTGGACCCCCTCTGGATCTCACCATGCCCTAGTGACTGTGAACCCCACTTTGGTCTGACTTGGACCTGCTGACCCTGGTTGCCACCTGCGCCTGACCTCGAACTGTTGACTCTGTTACTTTCAAGGGCCTCCCCTGGACATGGTGATCCTGGTGCCCACATGGGCCTCACCGGGACCTGGTGACTCTTGTCACCACAGGGCACTCACCTGGACCTGGTTACTGTGTTCCACACCTGGACCTCAATAGACCTGTTGACCATGGTCCTCAAGTCGGCCTCACATGGACCTGTTGCCTCTGATCCCCACCGGGGCCTCACGTGTACCTGGTAACACTGGTCCTCACCTGGGCCTTATCTGGACCTAGTGACTCTGGTCCCCACCTTGGCTTCACCTGGGTCTGGTGACTCTGGTCCCCACCTGGGCCTCTCCTGGACCTGGTGACTCTCTTTCCAACATGGACCTCACCTGGATCTGGTGACTCTGGTCCTCAGTTTGGCCTCACCTGGACCTGGCGTCTCTCGTCCCCATTTTGACCTAACTCAGAACTGCTGAATCTTGCCCCACCTAGGCTGCACCCAGACCTGGTGACTCTTGTCCCCAGCTATGCCTCAATTCGACCTGATGAATCTGGTCCTTAAGTGAGCCTCACATGGACCTTGGACTCAGCTGGATAGAGTGGCTCTGGTTCCGGTAAGGGGCTCAAATGATACTGCTGACTGTGGTCTTATTCTATGCCTCAACAGGACCTAGTGATTTAGTTCCCCATCTGGGGGGGCATGGCCCTAGTGATTCTAGTCCGCACCCAGGCATCATTGGGACCTGCATACTCTATTCCACACCTGGGCCTCACTCTGACCAGGGACCTCTGGTCCCATTCTGGGCCACAAACTAAACTAGTTACTCTGGTTCCCCCTCGGGGACTCACCCTTACCTGGTGACTCTGGTCACCCCATGGGCTTCATTTGGGCCTGGAGAATCTGGTCCTTAGGTTGTCATCACTTGGATCTGGTGACAGCTCACCACCTGGGCCTCACCTGGACATGGTGAATCCTGTGCCACCTGCGCCTCACCTGGACCTTGTGACTGTGGTCCCACCTGGACCTCACCGGGATCTGGTGGCTCTGGTTCCCATATTGGGCTCTCCTGGACCGGGTTCCTGTTGTCTCCATCAGACCTCACATGGAACACATGACTCTGATCCATATTTGAACCTCTACTGGACCTGTTGACTCTGGTCCTTACCTGGGCATCGTTGGGACCTGGATACTCTCTTATATACCTGGGCCTCACCTGGACCTGGTGACTGGGATCCCACCTGGGCCTCACCTGGACGAAGTGTCTGGTTCCCACAGGGACCTAACCTGGACCTGGTGACTCAGGTCCTCATATGGGCATCATGGGACCTGGTTTCAGTTCCACATCGGGGCCTCTCCTGGACCTAGTGATTCTTGTCCCACTCTGGGCCTCACCCTGACGTGGTGACTCTGGTCCCCACCTGGATATCACCAGAACCGGGTGACTCTGGTCCCACACTGGGACTCACCCGGAGCTGGGGACACTGGTCCTCAACTGGGCCTCAGCAGGACCTGGTGAATCTACTCCTCACTTAGGCCTCGACTGGACCTGTGACTCTTTTCCCACCTAGCATCAATGGGACATGGTTACTCTGTTCCCCACCTGGGCCTCACCTGGACATGATAACTTTCCTCCACACTTTGGCCTCAAGTGTTCCTGATGACTCTGGACCCGCCACCTAGGCCTCAATCTGGACCTGGTGACTGTGGTCCCCACCTGGGTCTCACCTGGACCTGGTGACTCTCGTTCCCAAATGAATCACACTTGGACCTGGTGACTGTAGTGTTCTTTGTGACTCAATGTTACATGGTGACTGGTCACCACTAAGGCCTCACCTGGATCTGGTGACTCTGGCCTGCAGGTTGGACTCACCTGGACCTGGTGAGTGGATTGCCACCTTGGCCTCACCCTTACCTGGTGACTCAGGTCCCCACGTGGGCCTCTTGGACCTGGTGAATCTGGTCCTTACCTGGTCCTCTCCCATACCCGGGGACTCTGGTCACCACCTGGGCCTCACCCGGACCTGGTGAATCTGGTCCCCATCTGGGCCTCACCCAATCCTGGTGACTTCGTTCCATACGTGGACCTGATTGCTGTGGACTCTTTCTTGGCCTCACCTGGAACTGGTGACTCTGATCCTATCCGGGCGTCACCCAGACCTGGTGATTCTGGTCCTCACCTGGGCATCCTTGGTACCTGGTGACTCTGTTCCACACCTGAGCCTCACTTGAACATGATGACTCTTGAACCACTCTGGGCCTCACCCTGAACTAGTGACTCTGGTCCCCATCTGGATGTCACCGGGACCAGGTGATTCTGGTATCCCTCTACCCCTCAACAAGATCTGGTGACTATGGTCCTCAACTGGGCCTCACCTGGACCTAGTGAATATGCTCCATCTGAGCCTCATTTCGACCTGGTGACTCTGGTCCCTACTTGGGCATCATATGGACATGGTTCCACAGCATGGCCTGCAGGTTGGCCTCACCTGGACCCGGTGAGTGGGGTTGCCAATTGGGCCTCACCCGTACCTGGTGACACAGATCCCCAGTGGGCCTCACTTGGACCTGGTGAATCTGGTCCTTACCTGGTCCTCAACCGGAACTGGTATCTCTGGTCACCAACTGGGAATCACATGGGCCTGGTGAATCTGGTCCCCATCTGGGCTTCACCCAGTCCTGGTGACTTTGTTCCTCACCTGGACATGATTGCTGTGGACTCCTTCTTGGCCTCACCTTGAACTTGTGACTCTGAACCTAACTGGGCCTCACCCAGATCTGGTAACTCTGGTCCTCACCTGAGGACCATTATGACCTGGATACTGTGTTCCAAACATCAGCCTCACCTGGACGTGATGACTATGGAACCCCTCTGTGCCTCAGCCTGACATGGTGACTCTAGTCCCCATCTGGATGTCACCTAGACCAGGTGAATCTGGTACCACTCTAGGCCTCAAATTGACCTTGAGACTCTGGTCCTCAACTGGGCCTCAGCGGGACCTAGTGAACATGCTCCCGACCTGTGCCTCATCTGGACCTGGTGACTCTGGTTCTACCTGGGCATCATCGGGACATGGTTACTCTATTCCCCACTGGGACTGACCTGATCCTGGTAACTGGTCCTGACTTTGGCCTCTTCTGTACCAGGTGACTCTGGCTCCACCTGTGTCTCATCTGTAACTGGTGACTCTGATCCTAATCATAGCCTCACCTGACCTGGTGACTGTGGTTCCCATCGGGACCTCACCTGGACCTCATGTCTCCGGGCCAAACTGGGCCTCACCAGGACCTTGTGTCTCTGGTACCCACCTGGATAGCATCAGTATATGGTTACACTGTTCACTAACAGTGACCCAGCCGGACCTATTAACTCTGCTCTTCACCTGGGCCACACCTGGACATGGTGATTCTGGTCTGCACCTGAGACTACCCTTGATCTGGTGACTGTGGTCCCCACCGGGACTTCACCTAGATCTGGTGACTCTGGTCCCCACCTGGACCTCTCCTGGTCCTGCTGACTCTCTTTCCATCATGGACCTCACCTGGATCTGGTGACTCTGGTCCTCAGTTTGGCCTCACCTGGACCTGTTGACTCTTGTCACCACTTTTACCTAACTCAGAACTGCTGAATCTTGCCCCACCTAGGCTGCACCCAGACCTGGTGACTCTTGTCCCCAGCTATGCCTCAATTCGACCTGATGAATCTGGTCCTCACCTGGGTCTCACATGGACTTGGGACTCAGCTGGTTAGAGTGGCTCTGGTTCCCACAAGGGGCTCACCTGATACTGGTGACTGTGGTCTTATTCTATGCCTCACCAGGACCTGGTGATTCTGTTCCCCATCTAGGCCTGCATGGCCCTAGTAACTCTGTTCCTCACCCAGGCATCATTGGGACCTGGATACTCTATTAAATACCTGGGCCTCACTCTGACCAGGGACCTCTGGTCCCATTCTGGGCCTCAAACTAAACTGGTTACTCTGGTTCCCCCTCTGGGCCTCACCCTTACCTGGTGACTCTGGTCACCCCTTTGACTTCTCTTGGGCCTGGTGATTCTGGACCTTAGCTGGTCCGCACCTGAATGTGGTGACTGGTCGCCACCTGGGCCTCCCCTGGACTTGGTGAATCCTGTTGCCAATTGCGCCTAACCTGGACCTTGTGACTGTGTTCCCACCTGGACCTCACATGGATCTGGTGGCTCTGGTTCCCATATTGGGCTCTCCTGAACCTGGTTCCTGTGGTCTCCATCTGGCCTCACCTTGAAAACAATGACTCTGATCCATATTTGGGCCTATCCTGGATCTGTTGTCTCTGGTCCTTACCTGGCCTCATTGGGACCTGGATACTCACTTATATACCTGGGCCTCACCTGGACCTGGTGACTGTGGTCCCACCTGGGCCTCACTTGGACGAGGTGCTTGGTTCCCACAGGGACCTCACCTGGACCTGGTGACTCAGGTCCTCATATGGGCATCATGGGACCTGGTTTCTCATTTCCACATCGGGGCCTCACCTGGACCTAGTGATTCTCGTCCCCCTCTAGGCCTCAACCTGACGTGGTGACTCTGGTCTCCAGCTGGATATCACCAGAACCGGGTGACTCTGGTCCCCCTCTGGGACTCACCCGGAGCTGGGGACACTGCTCCTCAACTGGGCCTCAACAGGACCTGGTGAATCTACTCCTCACTTAGGCCTCGTCTGGACCTTGTGACTCTCTTCCCACCTGGCATCAATGGGATATGGTTACTCTGATCCCCACCTGGGCCTCACCTGGACATGATAACTTTGCTCCGCACTTTGGCCTCAACTTGTCCTGATGACTCTGGTCCCCCACCTTGTCCTCAATCTGGACCTGGTGACTGTGGTCCCCACCTGGGTCTCACCTGGACCTGGTGACTCTTGTTCCCACATGAACCACACCTGGACCTGGTGACTGTGGTGTTTTGTAGACTCACATTTACCTGGTGACTCCGGTCCCCATTAGGGCCTCACCTGCAACTCGTAACTCTGGTCCCTACCTGGGCATTATCGGGACACGGTTCCTCTGCATGGCCCGAAGGTTGGCCTCCCCTGTACCTGGTGAGTGGGGTTGCCACCTGGGCCACACCCATACTGGTGACACAGGTCCCCACGTGGGCCTCCTTGGCACCTGGTGAATCTGGTCCTTACCTGGTCCTTTCCCGGAACTGGGACTCTGGTCACCACCTGTGCCTCACCTGGACCTGGTGAATCTGGTACCCCTCTAGGCCTCAACAAGATCTGGTGACTCTGATCCTATCTGCGCGTCACCCAGACCTGGTGATTCTGTTCCTCACCTGGGCATCATTGGGACCTGGTGACTCTCTTCCACACCTGAGCCTCACCTGGACATGATGACTCTGGAACCTCTCTGGGCCTCACCCTGACCTGGTGACTCTGGTCCCCATGTGGATGTCACCTGGACCAGTTTATTCTGGTACCCTTCTAGGCCTCAACCAGATCTGTTGACTCTGGTCCTCAACTGGGCCTCACTTGGACCTAGTGAATATGCACCATCTGGGCCTCTTTTGGAACTGGTGACTCTGGTCCCTACCTGGGCATCATTGGGACATGGTTCCACTGCATGGCCTGCAGGTTGGCCTCACTTGGACCTGGTAAGTCTGGTCCCTACATGGTCATCATCGGGACATGGTTCCTCTGCACGGCCTGCAGGTTGGACTCACCTGGACCTTGACAGTGGCGTTGCCACCTGGGCCTCACCTATGCCTGGTGACACAGGTCCCCACGTGGGCCTCACTTGGACCTGGTGAATCTTGTCCTTACCTGGTCCTCACCCGGAACTGGTAAGTCTGGTCACCACCTGGATATCACCTGGACCTTGTGTATCTGGTCCCCATCTAGGCCTCACCCAGTCCTGGTGACTTTGTTCCCCACCTGGACCTGATTTCTGTGGACTCCTTCTTGGCCTCACCTGGAACTGGTGACTCTGGTCCCCACCTGGACCTCTCCCGGACCTGGTGACTTTCTTTCAAACATGGACCTCACATGGATCTGGTGACTCTGGTACTCAGTTTGGCCTCACCTGGAACTGGCGTCTCTCGTCCCCACTTTGACCTAACTCACAACTGCTGAATCTAGCCCAACTTATGCTGCACCCAGACCTGGTGACTTTTGTCCCCAGCTATGCCTCAATTCGACCTAATGAATCTGGTCCTCACGGGAGCCTCACCTGGACCTGGGACTCAGCTGGATACAGTGGCTCTGGTTCCCGCAAGGGGCTCAGCTGATACTGCTGACTGTGGTCTTATTGTATGCCTCACCAGGACCTAGTGATTCTGTTCCCCATCTGGGCCTGCATGGCCCCAGTAACTCTGTTCCTCACCCAGGCATCATTGGGACCTGGATACTCTATTCCACACCTGGGCCTCACTTTTACCAGAGACCTCTGGTCCCATTCTGGGCCTCAAACTAAACTGGTTACTCTGGTTCCCCCTCTGGGCCTCACCCTTACCTGGTGACTCTGGTCACCCCTTGGGCTTCATTTGGGCCTGGTGAATCTGGTCCTTAGGTGGTCCGCACCTGGATCTGGTGACTGGTCGCAACCTGGGCCTCTCCTGACTTGGTGAATCCTGTTGCCACCTGGGCCTCACTTGGACCTTGTGACTGTGGTCCCACCTGGACCTCACCTGGATCTGGTGGCTCTGGTTCCCAAATGGGGCTCTCCTGGACCTGGTTCCTGTTGTCTCCATCTGCCCTCACCTGGAACACAATGACTCTGATCCATATATGTGCCTCTCCTGCACCTGTTGACTCTGGTCCTTACCTGGGCATCATTGGGACCTGGATAATCTCTTATATACCTGGGCCTCACCTGGACCTGGTGACTGAGGTCCCCCCTTGGCCTCACCTGGATGAGGTGACTGGTTCCCACAGGGACCTCACCTGGTCCTGGTGACTCAGGTCCTCATATGGGCATCATGGGACCTGGTTTCTCAGTTCCACATCGGGGCCTCACCTGGACCTAGTGATTAACCTCCCCCTCTGGGCCTCACCCTGACGTGATGACTCTGGTCCCCACCTGGATATCACCAGAACCGGCTGACTCTGGACCCCCTCTGAGACTCACCCGGAGCTGTGGACACTGGTCCTCAACTAGGCCTCAACAGGACCTGATGAATCTACTCTTCACTTAGGTCTCGTCTGGACCTTGTGACTCTTTTCCCACCTGGCATCAATGGGACATGGTTACTCTGTTCCCCACCTGGGCCTCACCTGGACATGATAACTTTGCTCCATTATTTGGCCTCAACTGGTCCTGATGACTCTCGTCCCCCCACCTAGGCCTCAATCAGGACCTGGTGACTGTGGTCCCCACCTGGGTCTCCCCTGGACCTGGTGACTCTCGTTCCTACATGAACCACACCTGGACTTGGTGACTGTGGTGTTCCTGTAGACTCACATTTCCCTGGTGATTCCGGTCCCCACTAGGGCCTCACCTGGATCTGGTGACTCTGGCCTGCCGGTTGGCCTCACCTGGACTTGGTGAGTGGGGTTGACACCTGGGCGTCACCCATACCTGGTGACTCAGGTCCCCACGTGGGCCTCTTGGACCTGGTGAATCTGGTCCTTACCTGGCCTCTCCCAGACCCAGGGACTCTGGTCACCACCTGGTCCTCACCTGGACCTGGTGATACTGGTCCCCATCTGGGCCTCACCCAGTCCTGGTGACTTTGTTCCCCACCTGGACCTGATTGCTGTGGACTCTTTCTTGGCCTCACCTGGAACTGGTGACTCTGATCGTATCTGCGCGTCACCCAGACCTGGTGACTCTGGTCCTCACCTGGGCATCATTGGTACCCGGTGCCTCTGTTCCACACCTGAGCCTCACCAGGACATGATGACTCTGGAACCTCTCTGGGCCTCACCCTGACATGGTGACAATGGTCCCCATCTGGATGTCACCTAGACCAGGTGAATCTGGTACCCCTCTAGGCCTCAACTAGACCTGGTGACACTGGTCCTCAACCGGGCCTCACCGGGACCTCGTGAATATGCTCCCCACCTGCGCCTCCTCTGGACCTGGTGACTCTGGTTCTACCTGGGCATCATAGGGACATGGTTACTCTATTCCCCACTGGGACTGACCTGATTCTGGTAACTTTGGTTCTGACTTTGGCCTCTTCTGTACCAGGTGACTCTGGTCCACATGGGCCTCACCTGTGACTGGTGACTCTGATCCTAAGCATGGCCTCACCTGACCTGGTGACTGTGGTTCCCATCGGGACCTCACCTGGACCTCATGTCTCTGGTCCCACCTGGGCCTCACCAGGACCTTGTGTCTCTGGTACCCACCTGGGTAGCATCAGGATATGGTGACAGTGTTCACTAACAGTGACCCTGCCGGAACTATTAACTCTGGTCTTCACCTGGGCCACACCTGGACATGGTGACACTGGTTCCCACCTTGGTCTCACCTGGACATGGTGAGTCGGATCCCCGCCTGGTCCTCACCTGTAACTGGTGATTCTCCTTCCCTCATGGACATCATGTGGACCTGGTTGCTGCAGTGTTTCTAGCTTCTCATGTACCTCGTGACTCTGGTCCCCACCAGGGCCTCAGCGGGACCTCTTGAGTGTTGTTGCCACCTGCACCTCACCTGGACCTGGTGATTCTGGTCTGCACCTGAGACTACCCTGGATCTGGTGACTGTGGTCCCACCTGGGCTTCACCTGGATTTGGGGACTCTGGTCCCCATCTGGGCCTCACCTGGCCCTGTTGACCATGGTACACAACTGGGCAAAATTGGGACCCGGTGACTGTGTTCCACACCTGGACCTCACCTGGACCAGGTGACTCTGGTCCCCCTCTGGGTCTCACCGTGCCCTAGTGACTGTGAACCCCACTTTGTCCTGACTTGGACCTGCAGACACTGGTTGTCACCTGCTCCTGACCTCCAAATGTTGACTCTGGTTCTTTCAAGGGCCTCCCCTGTACCTGGTGATCCTGGTCCCCACCTGGGCCTCACCTGGACGTGGTGACTCTTGTCACTACCGGGGACTCACCTGGACCTGCTTAATCTGTTCCACACCTGGGCTTCAAGTAGTCCTGTTGACCATGGTCCCCAAGCCGGCCTCACATGGACCTGTTGCCTCCGATCCCCACCGGGGCCAAACGTGTACCTGGTAACTCTGGTCCTCACCTGGGCCTCATCTGGGCCTAGTGACTCTGGTCACCACCTGGGCTTCACCTGGATCTGGTGACCCTGGTCCCCACCTGGACTTCACCTGGATCTGGTGAATCTGGTCCCCAACTGGACCTCTCCTGGACCTGGAGACTCTCTTTCCAAAATGGACCTCACCTGGATCCGGTTATTCTGCTCCTCAGTCTGGCCTCACCTGGATCTAGTGTCTCTCATTCCCACCTTGACCTAACTCAGAACTGATGAATCTTGCCCCACCTAGGCCGCACCTAGACCTGGTGACTCTTCTCCCCAGCTATGCCTCAATACGACCTGATGAATCTGGTCCTCACCTGGGCCTCACATGGACCTGGGACTCAGCTGGATAGAGTGGCTCTGGTTCCCGCAAGGGGCTCAAATGGTACTGCTGACTGTGGTCTTATTCTATGCCTCACCAGGACCTAGTGATTCTGTTCCCCATCTGGGTCTGCATGGCCCTAGTGACTCTGGTCCTCACCAAGGCATCATTGGGAGCTGGATACTCTATTCCACACCTGGGACTCACTCTGACCACGGACCTCTGGTCCCATTCTGGGCCTCAAACTAAACTGGTTACTCTGGTTCCCCCTCTGTGGCTCACCCTTACCTGGTGACTCTGGTCACCCCTTGGGCTTCACTTGGGCCTGGTGAATCTGGTCCTTGGCTGGTCCTCACCTGGATCTGGCGACTGGTCGCCCCCTGGGCCTCACCTGGACTTGGTGAATCCTGTTGCCACCTGCGCGTCACCTGGACCTTGTGACTGTGGTCCCACCTGGACCTCACCTGGATCTGGTGGCTCTGCTTCCCATATGGGGCTCTCCTGTTCCGTGTTCCTGTGGTCTCCATCTGGCCTCACCTGGAACACAATGACTCTGATCCATATCTGGGCCTCTCCTGGACCTGTTAACTCTGGTCCTTACCTGGGCATCATTGGGACCTGGGTACTATATTATATACCTGGGCCTCACCTGGACCTGGTGACTGAGGTCCCACCTTGGCCTCACCTGGAAGAGGTGACTGGTTCCAACAGGGACCTCACCTGGTCCTGGTGACTCAGGTCCTCATATGGGCATCATGGGACCTGGTTTCTCAGTTCCACATCGGGGCCTCACCTGGACCTAGTGATTCACCTCCCACTCTGGGCCTCACCCTGACGTGGTGACTCTGGTCCCCACCTGGATATCACCAGAACCGGGTGACTCTGGTCCCCCTCTGAGACTCACCCTGAGCTGTGGACACTGGTCCTCAACTGGGCCTCAACAGGACCTGATGAATCTACTCTTCACTTAGGCCTCGTCTGGACCTTGTGACTCTTTTCCCACCTGGCATCAATGGGACATGGTTACTCTGTTCCCCACATGGGCCTCACCTGGACATGATAACTTTGCTCCATTCTTTGGCCTCAACTGGTCCTGATGACTCTCTTCCCCCAACTAGGCCTCAATCAGGACCTGGTGACTGTGGTCCCCACCTGGGTCTCCCCTGGACCTGGTGACTCTCGTTCCTACATGAACCACACCTGGACTTGGTGACTGTGGTGTTCTTGTAGACTCACATTTCCCTGGTGACTCCGGTCCCCACTAGGGCTTCACCTGTATCTGGTGACTCTGGCCTGCAGGTTGGCCTCACCTGGACTTGGTGAGTGGGGTTGACACCTGGGCGTCACACATACCTGGTGACTCAGGTCCCCACGTGGGCCTCTTGGACCTGGTGAATCTGGTCCTTACCTGGCCTGTCCCAGACACAGGGACTCTGGTCACCACCTGGGCCTCACCTGGACCTGGTGATTCTGGTCCCCATCTGGGCCTCACCCAGTCTTGGTGACTTTGTTCCCCACCTGGACCTGATTGCTGTGGACTCTTTCTTGGCCTCACCTGGAACTGGTGACTCTGATCGTATCTGCGCGTCACCCAGACCGGGTGACTCTGGTCCTCACCTGGGCATCATTGGTACCTGGTGCCTCTGTTCCACACCTGATCCTCACCAGGACATGATGACTCTGGAACCTCTCTGGGCCTCACCCAGACATGGTGACTCTGGTCCCCATCTGGATGTCACGTGGACCAGGTGATTCTGGTACCCCTCTAGGACTCAACGAGATCTGGTGACTGTGATTGTCAACTGGGCCTCACCTGGACCTAGTGAATATGCACCATCTGGGCCTCATTTGGACCTGGTGACTCTGGCCCCTCCCTGGGCATCATCGGGACATGGTTCCACAGCACGGCCTGCAGGATGGCCTCACCTGGACCTGGTGAGTCGGGTTGCCACCTGGGCCTCCCCCATACCTGGTGACCGAGAAACCCACGTGGGCCTCACTTGGACCTGGTATATCTGGTCCTTACCTGGTCCTCACCCGGAACTGGTATCTCTGGTCACCACCAGGGAATCACATGGGCCCGGTGAAACTGGTCCCCATCTGGGCCTCACCCAGTCCTGGTGACTTTGTTCCCCACCTGGACCTGATTGCTGTGGACTCCTTCTTGGCCTCACCAGGAACTGGTGACTCTGAACCTAACTGGGCCTCACCCAGATCTGGTGACTCTGGTCCTCACCTGTGGACCATTTTGACCTGGATACTCTGTTCCACACCTGAGACTCACCTGGACATGATGACCTTGGAACCCCTCTGGGCCTCAGCCTGACATGGTGATTCTGGTCCCCATCTGGTTGTCACCTAGACCAGGTGAATCTGGTACCACTCTAGGCCTCAACTTGACCTGGTGACCCTGGTCCTCAACTGGGCCTCACCGGGACCTAGTGAACATGCTCCAAAAATGCGCCTCATCTGGACCTGGTGACTCTGGTTCTACCTGGGTATCATCGTGACATGGTTACTCTATTCCCCACTGGGACTGACCTGATCCTGGTAACTCTGGTCCTGACTTTGGCCTCTTCTCTACCAGGTGACTCTGGCTCCACCTGGGCCTCACCTGTAACTGGTGACTCTGATCGTATGCATGGCCTCACCTGACCTGGTGACTGTGGTTCCCATCGGGACCTCCCCTGGACCTCATGTCTCTGGTCCAAACTGGGCCTCACCAGGACCTTGTGTCTCTGGTACCCACCTGGATAGCATCAGGATATGGTTACACTGTTCACTAACAGTGAACCAGCTGGACATATTAACTCTGGTCTTCACCTGGGCCACATCTGGACATGGTGATTGTGGTCTGCACCTGAGACTACCCTGGACCTGGTGACTGTGGTCCCCACCTGGGCTTCACCTGGATTTGGGGACTCCGATTCCCATCTGGGCTTCACCTGGCCCTGTTGACCATGGTCCTCAACTGAGCAAAATTGGGACCCGGTGACTGTGTTCCACAACTGGACGTCACCTGGACCAGGTGTCTCTAGTCCCCCTCTGGGTCTCACCGTGCCCTAGTGACTGTGAACCCCACTTTGGCCTGACTTGGACCTGCTGACACTGGTTTCCACCTGCGCCTGACTTCGAACTGTTTATTCTGGTTCTTTCAAGGGCCTCCCCTGTACCTGGTGATCCTGGTCCCCACCTGGGCCTCACCTGGACGTGGTGACTCTTGTCACCACCGGGGACTCACCTGGACCTGCTTACTGTGTTCCACACCTGGGCCTCAAGTAGATCTGTTGACCATGGTCCCCAAGCCGGCCTCACATGGACCAGTTGCCTCTGATCCTCACCGGGGCCTCACGTGTACCTGGTAACTCTGGTCCTCACCTGGGCCTCATCTGGACCTAGTGACTCTGGTCCCTACCTGGGCTTCATCTGGATCTGATGACTCTGGTCCCCACCTGGACTTCACCTGGATCTGGTGACTCTGGTCCCCACCTGGACCTCTCCTGGTCCTGCTGACTCTCTTTCCAACATGGACCTTACCTGGATCTGGTGACTCTGGTCCTCAGTTTGGCCTCACCTGGACCTGGTGTCTCTCGTCCCCACTTTGACCTAACTCAGAACTGCTGAATATTGCCCCACCTAGGCCGCATCCAGACCTGGTGACTCTTGTCCCCAGCTATGCCTCAATTCGACTTGATGAATCTGCTCCTCACGTGGAGCTCACATGGACCTGGGACTCAGATGGATTGAGTGGCTCAGGTTCCCACAAGGGGCTCACCTGATACTGGTGATTGTGGTCTTATACTATGCCTCACCAGGACCTAGTGATTCTGTTCCCCATCTGGGCCTGCATGGCCCTAGTGACTCTGGTCCTCACCCAGGCATCATTGGGACCTGGATACTCTATTCCACACCTGGGCCTCACTCTGACCAGGGACCTCTTGTCCCATTCTGGTCCTCAAACTAAACTGGTTACTCTGGTTCCCCCTCTGGGCCTCACCCTTACCTGGTGACTCTGGTCACCCCATGGGCTTCATTTGGGCCTGGTGAATCTGGTCCTTAGCTTGTCCTCACTTGGATCTGGTGACAGCTCGCCACCTGGGCCTCACCTGGACATGATAACTTTGCTTCACACTTTGGCCACACCTGGTCCTGATGACTCTGGTCCCCCCACCTAGGCCTCAATCTGGACCTGGTGACTGTGGTCCCCACCTGGGTCTCCCTTGGACCTGGTGACTCTCGTTCCTACATGAACCACACCTGGACTTGGTGACTGTGGTGTTCTTGTAGACTCACATTTCCCTGGTGACTCCGGTCCCCACTAGGGCTTCACCTGCATCTGGTGACTCTGGCCTGCAGGTTGGCCTCACCTGGACTTGGTGAGGGGGGTTGACACCTGGGCGTCACCCATACCTGGTGACTCAGGTCCCCACGTGGGCCTCTTGGACCTGGTGAATCTGGTCCTTACCTGGCTTCCCCCAGACCCAGGGACTCTGGTCACCACCTGGGCCTCACCTGGACCTGGTGATTCTGGTCCCCATCTGGGCCTCACCCAGTCCTGGTGACTTTGTTCCCCACCTGGACCTGATTGCTGGGCACTCTTTCTTGGCCTCACTTGGAACTGGTGACTCTGATCGTATCTGCGCGTCACCCAGACCTGGTGACTCTGGTCCTCACCTGGGCATCATTGGTACCTGGTGCCTCTGTTCCACACCTGAGTCTCACCAGGACATTATGACTCTGGAACCTCTCTGAACCTCAGCCTGACCTGGTGAGGCTGGTCCCCATCTGGAGGTCACGTGGACCAAGTGATTCTGGTATCCCTCTAGGACTCAACAGGATCTGGTGACTGTGATTGTCAAGTGGGCCTCACCTGGACATAGTGAATATGCTCCATCTGGGCCTCATTTGAACCTGGTGACTCTGGGCCCTACCTGGGCATCATCGGGATATGGTTCCACTTCTTGGCCTGCAGGTTGGCCTCACCTGCACCTGGTATCTCTGGTCTCTACCTGGGCATCATCGGGACATGGTTACTCTATTGCCCACTGGGACTGACCTGATTCTGGTAACTCTGGTCCTGACTTTGGCCTCTTCTGTACCACGTGACTCTGGCTCCACCTGGGCCTCACCTGTAACTGGTGACTCTGATCCTAAGCATGGCCTCACCTGACCTGGTGACTGTGGTTCCCATCGGGACCTCACCTGGACCTCATGTCTCTGGTCCCACCTGGGCCTGACCAGGACCTGGTGTCTCTGGTATCCACCTGGGTAGCATCAGGATATGGTTACAGTGTTCACTAACAGTGACCCTGCCGGAACTATTAACTCTGTTCTTCACCTGGGCTACACCTGGACATGGTGACACTGGTTCTCACCTGGGTCTCACCTGGACATGGTGAGTCGGATCCTCGCCTGGTCCTCATCTGTAACTGGTGATTCTCCTTCCCTCATTGACATCATGTGGACCTGGTTGCTGCAGTGTTTCTAGCTTCTCATGTACCTCGTGACTCTGGTCCCCACCAGGGCCTCACCGGGACCTGATGAGTGTTGTTGCCACCTGCACATCATCTGGACCTGGTGATTCTGGTCTGCACCTGAGACTACCCTGGATCTGGCGACTGTGGTCCCCACCTGGGCTTCACCTGGATTTGGGGACTCCGGTCCCCATCTGGGCTTCACCTGGCCCTGTTGACCATGGTCCTCAACTGGGCAAAATTGGGACCCGGTGACTGTGTTCCACAACTGGATCTCACCTGGACCAGGTGACTCTGGTCCCCCTCTGGGTCTCACCGTGCCCTAGTGACTCTGAACCCCACTTTGGCCTGACTTGGACCTGCTGACCCTGGTTTCCACCTGCGCCTGACCTTGAACTGTTTACTCTGGTTCTTTCAAGGGCCTACCCTGTACCTAGTGATCCTGGTCCCCACCTGGGCCTCACCTGGACGTGGTGACTCTTGTCACCACCGGGGACTCACCTGGACCTGCTTACTGTGTTCCACACCTGGGCCTCAAGTAGATCTGTTGACCATGGTCCCCAAGCCGGCCTCACATGGACCAGTTACCTCTGATCCTCAGCGGGGCCTCACGTGTACCTGGTAACTCTGGTCCTCATCTGGGCCTCATCTGGACCTAGTGACTCTGGTCCCTACCTGGGCTTCACCTGGATCTGATGACTCTGGTCCTCACCTGGACTTCACCTGTATCTGGTGACTCTGGTCCCCACTTGGACCTCTCCTGGTCCTGCTGACTCTCTTTCCAACATGGACCTTACCTGGATCTGTTGACTCTGGCATGCAGGTTGGCCTCACCTGGACCTGGTGAGTGGGGCAGCAAACTGGGCCTCACACATACATTGTGACACAGGTCCCCACGTGGGTCTCTCTTGGACCTGCTGAACCTGGTTGCCACCTGCGCTTGACTTCGACCTGTTGACTCTGGTTCTTTCTTTTTTCTTTTTTTTTTAATTTATTTTTTATTATTGGTGTTCTATTTACTAACATACTGAATAACCCCAAGTGCCCGTCACCCATTCACTCCCACCCCCCGCCCTCTTCCCCTTCTACCACCCCTAGTTCGTTTCCCAGAGTTAGCAGTCTTTACGTTCTGTCTCCCTTTCTGATATTTCCCACACATTTCTTCCCCCTTCCCTTATATTCCCTTTCACTATTATTTATATTCCCCAAATGAATGAGAACATATAATGTTTGTCTTTCTCCGACTGGCTTACTTCACTCAGCATAATACCCTCCAGTTCCATCCACGTTGAAGCAAATGGGGGGTATTTGTCATTTCTGATAGCTGAGTAATATTCCATAGTATACATAAACCACATCTTCTTTATCCATTCATCTTTCGTTGGACACCGAGGCTCCTTCCACAGTTTGGCTGTCGTGGCCATTGCTCCTATAAACATCGGGGTGCAGGTGTCCCGGCGTTTCATTGCATTTGTCTCTTTGGGGAAAATCCCCAACAGTGCAATTGCTGGGTCGTAGGGCAGGTATATTTTTAACTGTTTGAAGAACCTCCACACAGTTTTCCAGGGTGGCTGCACCAGTTCACATTCCCACCAACAGTGTATGAGGATTCCCTTTTCTCCGCATCCTCTCCAACATTGGTTGTTTCCTGTCTTGTTAATTTTCCCCATTCTCACTGGTGTGAGGTGGTATCTCATTGTGGTTTTGATTTGTATTTCCCTGATGGGAAGTGATGCAGAGCATTTTCTCATGTGCATGTTGGCCATGTCTATGTCTTCCTCTGTGAGATTTCTGTTCATGTCTTTTGCCCATTTCATGATTGGATTGTTTGTTTCTTTGGTGTTGAGTTTGATAAGTTCTTTATAGATCTTGGAAACTAGTCCTTTATGTGATATGTCATTTGCAAATATCTTCTCCCATTCTGTAGGTTGTCTTTGAGTTTTGTTGACTGTATCCTTTGCTGTGCAAAAGCTTCTTATCTTGATGAAGTCCCAATAGTTCATTTTTGCTTTTGTTTCTTTTGCCTCGTGGATGTATCTTGCAAGAAGTTTCTATGGCCGAGTTCAAAAAGGGTGTTGCCTGTGTTCTTCTCTAGGATTTTGATGGAATCTTGCCTCACATTTAGATCTTTCATCCATTTTGAATTTATAGTTGTGTATGGTGAAAGAGAGTGGTCTAGTTTCATTCTTCTGCATGTGGATGTCCAATTTTCCCAGCACCATTTATTGAAGAGACTGTCTTTCTTCTAATGGATAGTCTTTCCTCCTTTATCGAATATTAGTTGCCCATAGAGTTCAGGCTCCACTTCTGGATTCTCTATTCTGTTTCACTGATCTATGTGTCTGTTTTTGTGCCAGAAGACTCTAGTTCTTTCAAGGGCCTCCACTGTACCTGGTGATCCTGGTCCCCACCTGGGCCTCAACTGGACGTGGTGACTCTTGTCACCACCTGGGACTCACCTGGACCTGGTTACTGTGTTCCACACTTGGGCCTCAATTAGACCTGTTGACCATGGTCCCCAAGCCTGCCTCACATGGACCTGTTGCCTCTGATCCCCACCGGGGCCTCACGTGTACCTGGGAACTCTGGTCCTCACCTGGGCCTCATCTGGACCTAGTGACTCTGGTCCCCACCTGGGCTTCACCTGGATCTGGTGACTCTGATACCCACCTGGACTTCACCTGGTTCTGGTGACTCTGGTCCCCACCTGGACCTCTCCTGGACCTGGTGACTCTCTTTACAACATGGACCTCACCTGGATCTGGTAACTCTGGTCCTCAGTTTGGCCTCACCTGGACCTGGTGTCTCTCGTCCTCACTTTGACCTAACTCAGAACTGCTGAATCTTGCCCCACCTAGGCCGCACGCATACCTGGTGACTCTTGTCCCCAGCTATGCCTCAATTCGACCTGATGAATCTGGTCCTCACGTGGGCCTCACAAGGACCTCGGACTCAGCTGCATAGAGTGGCTCTGGTTACCACAAGTGGCTCACCTGATACTGCTGACTGTGGTCTTATTCTATGCCTCACCAGGACCTAGTGATTCTGTTCCCCATCTGGGCCTGCATGGCCCTAGTGACTCAGGTCCTCACGCAGGCATCATTGGGACCTGGATACTCTATTCCACACCTGGGCATCAATTTGACCAGGGAACTCTGGTCCCATTCTGGGCCTCAAACTAAACTGGTTACTCTGGGTCCCCCTCTGGGCCTCACCCTTACCTGGTGACTCTGGTCACCCATTGGGCTTCACTTGGGCCTGGTGAATCTTGTCCTTAGCTGGTCTGCACCTGGATGTCGTGACTGTTCGCCACCTGGTCCTCACCTGGACTTGGTGAATCCTGTTGCCACCTGCGCCTCACCAGGACCTTGTGACTCTGGTCCCACCTGGACCTCACCTGGATCTGGTGGCTCTGGTTCCCATATGGGGGTCTCCTGGACCTGGTTCCTGTGGTCTCCATCTGGCCTCACCTGAAACACAATGACTCTGATCCATATTTGAACCTCTACTGGACCTGTTGACTCTGGTCCTTACCTGGGAATCTTTGGGAGCTGGATACTCTCTTATATAACTGGGCCTCACCTGGACCTGGTGACTTTGGTCCCACCTGGCCCTCACCGGGACGAGGTGACTCGTTCCCACAGGGACCTCACCTGGACCTGGTGACTCAGGTCCTCATATGGGCATCATGGGACCTGGTTTCTCAGTTCCCCATCGGGCCTCACCTGTACCTAGTGATTCTCTTCCCCCTCTGGGCCTCACCCTGACGTGGTGACTCTGGTCCCCACCTGGATATCACCAGAACCGGGTTACTATGTTCCCCCTCTGGGACTCACCCAGACCTGGGGACATTGGTCCTCTACTGGGCCTCAACAGGACCTGGTGAATCTACTCCTCACTTAGGCCTCATCTGGACCTTGTGACTCTTTTCCCACCTGGCATCAATGGGACATGGTTACTCTCTTCCCCACCTGCGCCTCACCTGGACATGATAACTTTGCTCCACACTTTGGCCTCAACTGGTCCTGATGTCTCTGGCTCCCCACCTAGGCCTCAATCTGGACCTGGTGACTGTGGTCCCCACCTGGGTCTCACCTGGACCTGGTGACTCTCGTTCCCACATGAATCACACCTGGACCTGGTGACTGTGGTGTTCTTGTAGACTCACTTTTACCTTGTGTCTCCGGTCCCCACTAAGGTCTCACCTGTATCTGGTGACTCTGGCCTGCAGGTTGGCCTCACCTGGACCTGGTGAGTGGGGTTGCCACCGGGGCCTCACCCATACCTGGTGACTCAAGTCCCCACAGCGGCCTCTTGGACCTGGTGAATATTCTCCTCACCTGGTCCTCCCCCAGACCGGGGACTCTGGTCACCACCTGGGCCTCACCTGGACCTGGTGAATCTGTTCCCCAACTGGGCCTCACCCACTCCTGGTTACTTTGTTCCCCACCTGGACCTGATTGCTGTGGACCCTTTCTTGGCCTCACCTGGAACTGGTGACTCTGATCCTATCTGGGCGTCACCCAGACCTGGTGACTCTGGTCCTCACCTGGGCATCCTTGGTACCTGGTGACTCTGTTCCACACCAGAGCCTCACCTGGACATGATTACCCTTGAACCTCTCTGGCCCTAACCCTGACCTGGTGACTCTGGTCCCCATCTGGATGTCACCTGGACCAGGTGATTCTGGTATCCTTCTACGCCTCAACAAGATCTGGTAACTATGGTCCTCAACTGGGCCTCACCTGGACATAGTGAATATGCTCCATCTGGGCCTCACCTGGACCTGGTAACTCTGGACCCTACCTGGGAATCATTGGACACGGTTCCGCTGCATGGCCTGCAGGTTGGCCTCACCTGGACCTGGTGAGTGGGGTTGCCACCTGTGCCTCACCCATACCTGGTGACACAGGCCCCACGTGGTCCTCACTTGGACCTAGTGAATCTGGTCCTTACCTGGTCCTCACCCGGAACTAGTAACTCTGGTCACCACCGGGGAATCATCTGGACCTGGTGAATCTGGTCCCCATTGGGCCTCACCCAGTCCAGGTGACTTTGTTCCCCACCTGGACCTGAGTGCTGTGGACTCCTTCTTGTCCTCACCTGGAAATGGTGACTCTGATCCTAACTGGGCCTCAACAGATATGGTGACTGTGGTCCTCACCTGTGGACCATTATGACCTGGATACTCTGTTCCACACCTGAGCCTAACCTGTACATGATGACTCTGGATCCCCTCTGGGCCTCACCCTGACATGGTGACTCTGGTCCCCATCTGGATGTCACCCAGACCAGGTGAATCTGGTACCCCTCTAGGCCTCAACTAGGCTTGGGGATTCTGGTCCTCAGGTGCGCCTCACCGAGACCTAGAGAATATGCTCCCCACCTGCTCCTCATCTGGACCTGGTGACACTGGTACGACCTGGGCATCATCGGGACATGGTTACTCTATGCCCCTCTGGGACTGACCTGATCCTGGTAACTCTGGTCCTGACTTTGGCGTCTTCTCTACCAGGTGACTCTGGCTCCACCTGGGCCACACCAGTAACTGGTGACTCTGATCCTAAGCATGGCCTCACCAGACCTGGTGACTGTGGTTCCCATCGTTACCTCACCTGGACCTCATATCTCTGGTCCCACCTGGGCCTCATCAGGACCTTGTGTCTCTGGTACCCACCAGGGTAGCATCAGGATATGGTTACACTGTTCACTAACAGTGACCCAGCCGGACCTATTAACTCTGGTCTTCACCTGGGCCACACCTGGACATGGTGACACTGGTACCCACTTGGGTCTGACCTGAACATGGTGAGTCGGATCCCCACCTGGTCCTCAACTGTAACTGGTGATTCTCGTTCCCACATGGACATCCTGTGGACCTGGTGGCTGCAGTGTTTCTAGCTTCTCATGTACCTCGTGACTCTGGACCCCACCAGGGCCTCACCGGGACCTGGTGAGTGTGCTTGGCACCTGCACCTCACCTGGACTTGGTGATTCTGGTCTGCACCTGAGACTACCCTGGATCTGGTGACTGTGGTCCCCACCTGGTATTCACCTGGATTTGGGGACTCCTGTCCCCATCTGGGCCTCACCTGTCCCTGTTGACCATGGTCCTCAACTGGGCACAATTGAGGCCCAGTGACTCTGTTCCACAAATGGACCTCACCTGGACCAGGTGACTCTGGTCCCCCTCTGGGTCTCACCGTGCCCTAATGACTGTGAACCCCACTTTGGCCTGACTTGGACCTGCTGACCCTGGTTGCCACCTGCGCTTGACTTCGACCTGTTGACTCTGGTTCTTTCTTTTTTCTTTTTTTTTTAATTTATTTTTTATTATTGGTGTTCTCTTTACTAATATACAGAATAACCCCCAGTGCCCGTCACCCATTCACTCCCACCCCCCGCCCTCCTCCCCTTCTACCACCCCTAGTTCGTTTCCCAGAGTTAGCAGTCTTTACGTTCTGTCTCCCTTTCTGATATTTCCCACACATTTCTTCCCCCTTCCCTTGTATTCCCTTTCACTATTATTTATATTCCCCAAATGAATGAGAACATATAATGTTTGTCTTTCTCCGACTGGCTTACTTCACTCAGCATAATACCCTCCAGTACCATCCACGTTGAAGCAAATGGTGGGTATTTGTCATTTCTAATAGCTGAGTAATATTCCATTGTATACATAAATCACATCTTCTTTATCCATTCATCTTTCGTTGGACACCGAGGCTCCTTCCACAGTTTGGCTATCGTGGCCATTGCTGCTATAAACATCGGGGTGCAGGTGTCCCGGCGTTTCATTGCATTTGTCTCTTTGGGGAAAATCCCCAACAGTGCAATTGCTGGGTCGTAGGGCAGGTATATTTTTAACTGTTTGAGGAACCTCCACACAGTTTTCCAGAGTGGCTGCACCAGTTCACATTCCCACCAACAGTGTATGAGGATTCCCTTTTCTCCGCATCCTCTCCAATATTGGTTGTTTCCTGTCTTGTTAATTTTCCCCATTCTCACTGGTGTGAGGTGGTATCTCATTGTGGTTTTGATTTGTATTTCCCTGATGGCAAGTGATGCAGAGCATTTTCTCATGTGCATGTTGGCCATGTCTATGTCTTCCTCTGTGAGATTTCTGTTCATGTCTTTTGCCCATTTCATGATTGGATTGTTTGTTTCTTTGGTGTTGAGTTTGATAAGTTCTTTATAGATCTTGGAAACTAGTCCTTTATCTGATATGTCATTTGCAAATATCTTCTCCCATTCAGTAGGTTGTCTTTGAGTTTTGTTGACTGTAATCTTTGCTGTGCAAAAGCTTCTTATCTTGATGAAGTCCCAATAGTTCATTTTTGCTTTTGTTTCTTTTGCCTTCGTGGATGTATCTTGCAAGAAGTTACTATGGCCGAGTTCAAAAAGGGTGTTGCCTGTGTTCTTCTCTAGGATTTTGATGGAATCTTGTCTCACATTTAGATCTTTCATCCATTTTGAGTTTATCTTTGTGTATGGTGAAAGAGAGTGGTCTAGTTTCATTCTTCTGCATGTGGATGTCCAATTTTCCCAGCACCATTTATTGAAGAGACTGTCTTTCTTCCAATGGATAGTCTTTCCTCCTTTATCGAATGTTAGTTGCCCATAAAGTTCAGGGTCCACTTCTGGATTCTCTATTCTGTTTCACTGATCTATGTGTCTGTTTTTGTGCCAGTAGACTCTAGTTCTTTCAAGGGCCTCAACTGTACCTGGTGATCCTGGTCCCCACCTGGGACTCACCTGGACGTGGTGACTCTTTTCACCACCGGGGACTCACCTGGACGTGCTTACTGTGTTACACATCAGGGCCTCAAGTAGACGTGTTGACCATGGTCCCCAAGCCGGCCTCACATGGACCTGTTGCCTCTGATCCCCACCGGGGCCTCACGTGTACCTGGTAACTCTGGTCCTCACCTGGGCCTCATCGGGACCTAGTGACTCTGGTCCCCACCTGGGCTTCACGTGGATCTGGTGACTCTGGTCCCCACCTGGACCTCTCCTGGACATGGTGACTCTCTTTCCAACATGGACCTCACCTGGATCTGGTGACTCTGGTCCTCAGTTTGGCCTCACCTGGACCTGGCGTCTCTCGTCCCCACTTTGACCTAACTCAGAACTGCTGAATCTTGCCCCACCTAGCCCGCACCCAGACCTGGTGACTCTTGTCCCCAGCTATGCCTCAATTCGACCTAATGAATCTGGTCCTCACGTGAGCCTCACATGGACCTGGGACTCAGCTGGATAGAGTGGCTCTGGTTCACGCAAGGGGATCAAATGATACTGCTGACTGTGGTCTTATTCTATGCCTCACCATGACCTAGTGATTTGTCCCCATCTGGGCCTGCATGGCCCTAGTGACTCTGGTCCTCACCCAGGCATCATTGGGACCTGGATACACTATTCCACACCTGGGTCTCACTCTGACTAGGGACCTGTGGACCCATTCTGGGCCTCAAACTAAACTGGTTACTCTGGTTCCCCCTCTGGGACTCACCCTTACCTGGTGACTCTTGTCACCCCATGGGCTTCATTTGGGCCTGGTGAATCTGGTCCTTAGCTTGTCCTCACTTGGATCTGGTGACTGGTCGCCAGCTGGGCCTCACCTGGACATGGTGAATCTTGTTGCCACCTGTGTGTCACCTGGACCTTGTGACTGTGGTCCCACCTGGAACTCACCTGGATCTGGTGGCTCTGGTTACCATTTGGGGCTCTCCTGGACCTGGTTCCTGTGGTCTCCATCTGGACTCACCTGGAACACAATGACTCTGATCCATATTTGGGCCTCTCTTGGACCTGTTGACTCTGGTCCTAACCTGGGGATCATTGCGAACTGGATACTCTCTTATATACCTGGGCCTCACCTGGACCTGGTGACTGTGGTCCCACCTGGGCCTCACCTGGACGAGTTGACTGGTTCCAACAGGGACCTCACCTTGAACTGGTGACTCAGGTCATCATATTGGCATCATGGGACCTGGTTTCAATTCCACATCGGGGCCTCACCTGGACCTAGTGATTCTCATCCCACTCTGGGCCTCACCCTGACGTGGTGACTCTGGTCCCCACCTGGATATCACCAGAACCGGGTGACTCTGGTCCCCCTCTGGGACTCACCGGGAGCTGGGGCACTGGTCCTCAAATGGGCCTCTACAGGACCTTGTGAATCTACTCCTCACTTAGGCCTCTACTGGGCCTTCTGACTCTTTTCCCACCTGGCATAAATGGGACATGGTTACTCTGTTCCCCACCTGGGACTCACCTGGACATGATAACTTTGCTCCACACTTTGGCCTCAACTGATCCTGATGATTCTGGTCCCCCCACCTAGGCCTCAATGTGGACCTGGTGACTGTGGTCCAAACCTGGGTCTCACCTGGACCTGTGACTCTCATTCCCACATGAACCACACCTGGACCTGATGACTGTGGTTTTCTTGTAGTCTCACATTTACCTGGTGTCTCCGGTCCCCACTAGGGCCTCACCTGGATCTGGTGACTCTGATCCTATCTGCGCGTCACTCAGACCTGGTGACTCTGGTCCTAACCTGGGCATCATTGGTACCTGGTGACTCTGTTCGACACCTGAGCCTCACCTGGACATGATGACTCTGGAAACTGGCTGGGCCTCACCCTGACCTGGTGACTCTGGTCCCCATCTGGATGTCACCTGGACCAGGTGATTCTGGTACCCCTCTAGGCCTCAACCAGTTCTGGTGCTTCTGGTCCTCAACTTGGCCTCTCCTGGACCTAGTGAATATGCTCTATCTGGGCCTCATTTGGACCTGGTGACTCTGGGCCCTACCTGGGCACCATCGGGACATGGTTCCACTGCATGGCCTGCAGGTCGGCCTCAAATGAACCTGGTAAATCTGGTCCCTACCTGGGCATCATCGGGTCACGGTTCCTCGGCATGGCCTGCAGGTTGGCCTCACCTTGAACTGGTGAGGGGGTTGCCACCTGGGCCTCACCCATACCTGATGACTCAGGTCCCCACGTGGGCCTCTTGGACCTGGTGAATCTGGTCCTTACCTGATCCTCACCTGGAACTGGTAACTCTGGTCAACACCTGGGCCTCACCTGGACCTGGAGAATCTGGTCCCCATCTGGGACTCACCCAGTCCTGGTGACTATGTTCCCCACCTGGAACTCTCCTGGACCTGGTGACTCTGGTCCTCAGTTTGGCCTCACCTTGACCTGGTGTCTCTCGTCCCCACTTTGACCTAACTCAGAACTGCTGAATATTGCCCCACCTAGGCCGCACCCAGACCTGGTGACTCTTGTCCCAAGCTATGCCTCAATTCGATCTGATGAATCTGGTCCTCACGTGGGCCTCACATGGACCTGGGACTCAGCTGGATAGAGTGGCTCTGGTTCCCACAAGGGGCTCACCTGATACTGCGGACTGTGGTCTTATACTATGCCTCACCAGGACCTATTGATTCTGTTCCCCATCTGGGCCTACATGGCCCTAGTGACTCTGGTCCTCACCCAGGCATCACTGGGACCTGGATACTCTATTCCACACCTGGGAGTCACTCTGACCATGGACCTCTGGTCCCATTCTGGGCCTCAAACTAAACTGGTTACTCTGGTTCCCCCTCTGGGCCTCACCCTTACCTGGTGACTCTGGTCACCCCTTGGGCTTCACTTGGGCCTGGTGAATCTGGTGCTTAGCTGGTCCTCCCCTGGATCTGGTGACTGGTCGCCACCTGGGCCTCACCTGGACCTGGTGAATCCTCTTGCCACCTGCGCCTCACATGGACCTTGTGACTGTTGTCCTACCTGGACCTCACTTGGATTGGTGGCTCTGGTTCCCATATGGGGCTCTCCTGGACCTGGTTCCTGTGGTCTCCATCTGGCCTCACCTGTAACAAAATGACTGTGATCCATATTTCGGCCTCTCCTAGACCTGTTGACTCTGGTCCTTACCTGGCCATCATTGGGAGCTGGATACTCTCTTATATAGCTGGGCCTCACCTGGACCTGTTGACTTTGGTCCCACCTGGGCCTCACCTGGACGAGGTGACTGGTACCCACAGGGACCTCACCTGGACCTGGTGACTCAGGTCCTCATATGGGCATCATGGGACCTGGTTTCTCAGTTCCACATCGGGGCCTCACCTGGACCTAGTGATTCTCGTCCCGCTCTGGGCCTCACCCTGACGTGGTGTCTCTGGTCCCCACCTGGATATCACCAGAACTGGGTGTCTCTGGTCCCCCTCTGGGACTCACCGGGAGCTGGGGACACTCCTCCTCAACTGGGCCTCAACAGGACCTGGTGAATCTACTCTTCACTTAGGCCTCATCTGGACCTGTGACTCTTTTCCCACCTGGCATCAATGGGACATGGTTACTCTGTTCCCCACATGGGCCTCACCTGGACATGATAACTTTGCTCCATACTTTGGCATCAACTTGTCCTGATGACTCTGGTCCCCCCACCTAGGCCTCAATCTGGACCTGGTGATTGTGGTCCCCACCTGGGTCTCACCTGGACCTGGTTTCTCTCGTTCCCACATGAACCACAGCTGGACCTGGTGACTGTGGTGTTCTTGTAGACTCACATTTACCTGGTGACTCTGGTCCCCACTAGGGCCTCACCTGGATCTGGAGACTCTGGCCTGCAGGTTGGCCTCACTTGGAACTGGTGAGTGGGGTGGCCACCTGGGCCTCACCCATACCTGGTGACTCAGGTCCCCACGTGGGCCTCTTGGACCTGGTGAATCTGGTCCTTACCTGGTCCTCTCCCGGAGCTGGGGACTCTGGTCACCACCTGGGACTCACCTGGACGTGGTGACTCTGGTCCCCATCTGGATGTCACGTGGACCAGGTGATTCTGGTACCCCTTTAGGACTCAACCAGATCTGGTGACTGTGATTGTCAACAGGGCCTCACCTGGAACTAGTGAATATGCTCCATCTGGGCCTCATTTGGACCTGGTGACTCTGGGCCCTACCTGGGCATCATCGGGATATGGTTCCACTTCTTGGCCTGCAGGTTGGCCTCACCTGGACCTGGTATCTCTGGTCCCTACCTGGGCATCATCGGGACATTGTTCCTCTGCATGGCCTGCAGGTTGGCCTCAGCTGGACATGGTGAGTGGGGTGGCCACCTGGGCCTCACCTATACCTGGTGACTCAGGTTCCCACGTGGGCCTCTTGGACCTGGTGAATCTGGTCCTTACCTGGTCCTCTCCCAGAATGGGGAATCAGGTCCCCACCTGGGCCTCACATGGACCTGGTGAATCTGGTCCCCATCTGGGCCTCACCCAGTCCTGGTGACTTTCTTCCCCACCTGGACCTGATTGCTGTGGACTCTTTCTTGGCCTCACCTGGAACTGGTGACTCTGAACGTATCTGCGCGTCACCCAGATCTGGTGACTCTGGTCCTCACCTGGCCATCATTGGTACCTGGTGACTCTGTTCCTCACCTGAGCCTCACCTGGACATGATGACTCTGGAACCTCTCTGGGCCTCTCCCTGACCTGGTGACTCTAGTCCCTACCTGGGCATCATCGGGACATGGTTCCACTGCATGGCCTGCAGGTTGGCCTCACCTGGATGTGGTAACTCTCGTCCTTACCTGGGTATCATCGGGACATGGTTCCTCTGCATGGCCTGCAGGTTGGCCTCATCTGTACCTGGGGAGTGCCTTGCCACCTGGCCTCACCAATACCTGGTGACTCAGGTTCCCACGTGGGCCTCATTTGGACCTGTTGAATCTGGTCCTTACCTGGTCGTCACCCGGAACTGGTAAGTCTGTTCACCACCTGGGAATAACCTGGACCTGGTGAATCTGGTCCCCATCCGGGCCACACCCAGTCCTGGTGACTTTGTCCCCAAATGGACCTGATTGCTGTGGACTCCTTCTTGGCCTCACCTGGAACTGGTGACTCTGATCCTAACTGGGCCTCACCCAGATCTGGTGACTCTGGTCCTCACCTGTGGACCATTATGATCTGGATACTCTGTTACACACCTGAGCCTCACCTGACATGATTACACTGGATCCCCTCTGGACCTCACCCTGACATGGTGACTCTGGTCCCCATGTGGATGTCACCTAGACAAGGTGAATCTGGTACCCCTCTAGGCCTCAACTAGCCCTGGTGATGTGGTCCTCAACTGGGCCTCACCGGGACCTAGTGGATATGCTCCCCTCCTGTGCCTCATCTGGACCTGGTGACTCTGGTTCTACCTGGGCATCATTGGGACCTGGATACTCTCTTATATACCTGGGCCTCACCTGGACCTGATGACTGTGGTCCCACCTGGGCCTCACCTGGACCTGGTGAATCTGGTCCCCATCTGGGCCTCACCCAGTCCTGATGACTTTGTTCCCCACCTGGACCTGATTGCTGTGGACCCTTTCTTGGCCTCACCTGGAACTGGTGACTCTGATCCTATATGCGCGCCTCCCAGATCTGGTGACTCTGGTCCTCACCTGGGAGTTATTGGTACCTGGTGACTCTGTTCCACACCTGAGCCTCACCTAGGACATGATGACCCTGGAACCTCTCTGGGTCTCACCCTGACCTGGTGACTCTGGTCCCCATCTGGATGTCACCTGGACCAGGTGATACTGGTACTCCTCTAGGCCTCAACCAGATGTGGTGACTCTGGTCCTCAACTGGGCCTCATGTGGACCTAGTGAATTTGCTCCATCTGGGCCTCATTTGGACCTGGTGTCTCTGGTCCCTACCTGGGCATCATCGGGACATGGTTCCACTGCATGACCTGCAGGTTGTCCTCACATGGACCTGGTAAATCTCTTCCCTACCGGGGCATCATCGGGACATGGTTCCTCTGCATGGCCTGCAGGTTGGCCTCACCTGGACCTGGTGAGTGGGGTTGCCACCTGGGCCTCATCCATACCTGGAGACTCGGGTCCCCACGTGGGCATCTTGCACCTGGTGAATCTGGTTCTTACCTGGTCCTTTCCCACACCCGGGGACTCTGGTCACCACCTCGGCCTCACCTGGACCTGGTGAATCTGGTCCCCATCTGGGCCTCACTCAGTCCTGGTGACTTTGTTCCCCACCTGGACCTGATTGCTGTGGACTAATTCTTGGCCTCACCTGGAACTGGTGACTCTGATCCTAAGTGGGCCTCACCCCGATCTGGTGACTCTGGTCCTCACCTGTGGACCATTATGACCTGGATACTCTGTTCCACACCTGAGCCTCACCTGGACATGAAAACTCTGGATCCCCTCTGGGCCTCACCCTGACATGGTGACACTGGTCTCTATCTGGATGTCACCTAGACCAGGTGAATCTGGTACACCTCTAGGCCTCAACTAGACCTTGTGACTCTTGTCCTCACCTGGGCCTCACCGGGACCTAGTGATTAGCTCCCCTCCTGGGCCTCATCTGGAACTGGTGAATCTGGTTCTACCTGGTCATCATCGAGACAAGGTTATTCTATTCCCCACTGGGACTGACCTGATACTGGTATCTCTGGTCTGACTTTGGCCTATTCTGTTCCAGGTGACTCTGGCTCCACCTCGGCCTCACCTGTAACTGGTGACTCAGATCGTAAGCATGACCTCACCTGACCTGGTGACTGTGGTTCCCATCGGGACATCACCTGGACCTCATATCTCTGGTCCCACCTGGGCCTCACCAGGACCTGGTGTCTGTGGTACCCACCTGGGTAGCATCAGGATATGGTTACACTGTTCACTAACAGTGACCCAGCCGGACCTATTAACTCTGATCTTCACCTAGGCCACACCTGGACATGGTGACACTGGTTCACACTGGGCCTCACCTGGACATGGTGAGTCGGATCCCCATCTGGTCCTCACCTGTAACTGGTGATTCTCGTTCCTACATGGACATCATGTGGACCTGGTGGATGCAGTGATTATAGCTTCTCATGTACCTCGTCACTCTGGTCCCCACCAGGGCCTCACCGGGACCTGGTGAGTGTGGTTGACAAGGGCAACTCACCTGCACCTGGTGATTCTGGTCTGCACCTGAGACTAACCTGGATATGGTGAATGTGGTCCCCACCTGGGCTTCACCTGGATTTGGGGACTCCAGGCCCCATCTGGGCCTCACCTGGCCCTGTTGACCATGGTCCTCAACTCTGCAAAATTGGGACCCGGTGACTGTGTTCCACAACTGGACCTCACCTGGACCAGGTGACTCTGGTCCCCCTCTGGGTCTCACCGTGCCCTAGTGACTGTGAACCCCACTTTGGCCTTCCTTGGACCTGCTGACCCTGGATGCCACCTGCGCCTGACCTCGAACTGTTCACTCTGGTTCTTTCAAGGGCCTCCCCTGGACCTGGTGATCCCTGTCTCCACCTGGGCCTCAACTTGACGTGGTGACTCTTGTCACCACCTGGGACTATCCTGGACCTGGCTACTGTGTTCCACACTTGGGCCTCAAGTAGACCTGTAGACCATGGTCCCCAAGCCGGCCTCACATGGACCTGTTGCCTCTGATCCCCACCGGGGCCTCACGTGTACCTGGTAACTCTGGTCCTCACCTGGGCCTCATCTGGACATAGTGACTCTGGTCCCCACCTGTACTTCACCTGGATCTGGTGACTCTGGTCCCCACCTGGATTTCACCTGGATCTGGTGACTCTGGTCCCCACCTGGACCTCTCCTGGACCTGGTGACTCTCTTTCCAACATGGACCTCACCTGTATCTGTTGACTCTGGTCCTCAGTTTGGCCTCCCCTGGACCTGATGTCTCTCGTCCCAACTTTGACCTAACTCAGAACTGCTGAATCTTGCCCCACCTAGGCCGCACCCAGTCTTGGTGACTCTTGTCCCCAGCTATACCTCAATTCGACCTGATGAATCTGGTCCTCACGTGGGACTCACATGGACCTGGGACTCAGCTGGATAGAGTGGCTCTGTTTCCCACAAAGGGCTCACCTGATACTGGTGACTGTGTTCTTATTCTATGCCTCACCAGGACCTAGTGATTCTGTTCCCCATCTGGGCCTGCATGGCCCTAGTGACTCTGGTCCACACCCAGGCATCATTGGGACCTGGATACTCTACTCCACAACTGGGCCTCACTTTGACCAGGGACCTGTGGTCCCAATCTGGGCCACAAACTAAACTGGTTACTCTGAATCCCCCTCTGGGCCTCACCCTTACCTGGTGACTCTGGTCACCCCTTGGGCTTCACTTGGGCCTGGTGAATCTGGTCCTTAATTGTTCGCACCTGGATCTGGTGACTGATCGCCACCTGGGCCTCTACTGGACTTGGTGAGTCTTTTTGCCACCTGTGCCTCACCTGGACCTTGTGACTGTGGTCCCACCTGAACCTAACTTGGATCTGGTGGCTCTGGTTCCCATATGGGGCTCTCTTGGACCTGGTTCCTGTGGTCTCCATCTGGTCTCACCTGGAACTCAATGACTCTGATCCATATTTGGGCCTCTCCTGCACCTGTTGACTCTGGTGCTTACCTGGGCATCATAGAGACCTGGATACTCTCTTATATACCTGGGCCTCACCTTGACCTGGTCCTGTGGTCACACCTGGGCCTCACCTGGACGAGGTGACTGGTTCCCACAGGGACCTCACCTGGACCTGGTGACTCAGGTCTTTATATGTGCATCATGGGACCTGGTTTCTCAGTTCCACATCACGGCCTCACCTGGACCTAGTGATTCTCGTCCCCCTCTGGTCCTCACCCTGACGTGGTAACTCTGGTCCCCACCTGGATATCACCAGAACCGGGTGACTCTGGTCCCCCTCTGGGACTCACCTGGAGCTGTGGACATTGGTCCTTAACTGGGCCTCAACAGGACCTGATGATTCTACTCCTCACTTATGCCTCGTCTGGACCTTCTGACTCTTTTCCCACCGGGCATCAATGGGACATGGTTACTCTGATCCCCACCTGGGCCTCACTTGGACATGATAACTCATCGGAATATGCTATCACGGCATGGCCTGCAGGTTGGCATCACCTGGACCTGGTGAGTAGGGTTGTCCTCAACTTGGCAAAATTGGGACCCGGTGACTGTGTTCCAAAACTGGACGTCACCTGGACCAGGTGACTCTGGTACCCCTCTGGGTGTCACCGTGCCCCAGTGACTGTGAACCCCACTTTGGCCTGACTTGGACCTGCTGACCCTGGTTGCCACCTGCGCCTGACCTCGAACTGTTGACTCTGGTTCTTTCAAGGGCCTCCCCTAGACCTGGTGATCCTGGTCCCCACCTGGGCCTCACCTGGACGTGGTGACTCTTGTCACCACCGGGGACTCACCGGGACCTGCTTACTGTGTTCCACACCTGGGCCTCAAGTAGACCTGTTGACCATGGTCCCCAAGCCAGACTCACATGGACATGTTGCCTCTGATCTCCACCGGGTCCTCACGTGTACCTGGTAACTCTGGTCCTCACCTGGGCCTCATCTGGACCTGGTGACTCTGGTCCCTACCTGGATACCACCAAAACCGCGTGACTCTGGTCCCCCTCTGGGACTCACCCGGAGGTGGGGACACTCCTCCTCAACTGGGCCTCAACAGGACCTGGTGAATCTACTCCTCAGTTAGGCACGTCTGGACCCTGTGACTCTTTTCCCACCTGGCATCAATGGGACATGGTTACTCTGTTCCCCACCTTGGCCTCACCTGGACATGATAACTTTGCTCCGCACTTTGTTCTCAAATGGTCCTGATGACTCTGGTTCCCCCACCTAGGCCTCAAACTGGACCTGGTGACTGTGGTCCCCACCTGGGTCTCACCTGGACCTGGTGACTCTCGTTCCCACATGAACCACACCAGGACCTGGTGAATGTGGTGTTCTTGTAGACTCACATTTACCTCGTGACTCCGGTCCCCACTAGGGACTCACCTGGATCTGGAGACTCTGGCCTGCAGGTTGGCCTCACCTGGACCTGGTGAGGCGGGTTGCCACCTGGGCGTCACCCATACCTGGTGACTCAGGTCCCCACGTGGGCCTCTTGGACCTGATGAATCTGGTCCTTAGCTGGTCCTTCCCGGACCTGGGGACTCTGGTCACCACCTGGGACTCACCTGTACCTGGTGAATCTGGTCCCCATCTGGGTCTCACCCAGTCCTGGTGATTTGTTCCCCACCTGGAACTGATTGATGTGGACTCTTTCTTGGCCTCACCTGGAACTAGTGACTCTGATTCTATCTGCGCATCACGCAGACCTGGTGACTCTGGTCCTCACCTGGGCATCGTTGGTACCTGGTGACTCTGTTCCACACCTGAGCCTCACCTGGACATGATGACTCTGGAAAATCTCTGGGCCTCTCCCTGACCTAGTGACTCTGGTCCCCATCTGGATGTCACCTGGACCAGGTGATTCTGGTACCGCTCTAGGCCTTAACCAGATCTGGAGACTCTGGTCCTCAACTGGGCCTCGCCTGGACCTAGTGAACATGCTCCATCTGGGCCTCATTTGGCCCTGGTGACTCTGGTCCCTACCTGGGCATCATCGGGACATGGTTCCACTGCATGGCCTGCAGGTTGGCCTCACCTGGATCTGGTAACTATGGTCCCAACCAGGGCATCATCGTGACATGTTTCCTCTGCATGGCCTGCATTTTGGCCTCATCTGGACCTGGTGAGTGGTGTTGCCACATTGGACTCACCCATACCTGGTGACACAGATCCCCACGTGGGCCTCACGTGGACCTGTTGAATCTTGTCCTTACCTGGTCCTCACCCCGAACTGATAAGTCTGGTCACCACCAGGAAGTCACCTGGACCTGGTGAATCTGGTCCCCATCTGGGCCTCACCAAGTCCTGGTGAATTTGTTGCCCACCTGGACCTGATTGCTGTGGACTCCTTCTTGGCCTCACCTGGAACTGGTGACTCTGATCCTAACTGGGCCTCACCCAGATCTGGTGACTCTGGTCCTCACCTGTGTCCATTGTGACCTGGATACTCTGTTCCACACCTGAGCCCTACCTGGACATGATGACTCTGGATCCCCTCTGGGCCTCACCCTGACATGGTGACTCTGGTCCTCATCTGGATGTCACCTAGACCAGGTGAATCTGGTACCCCTCTAGGCCTCAACTAGACCTGGTGACTCTGTTCCTCAACTGGCCCTCACCGGGACTTAGTGAACATGCTCCCCACCTGCGCCTCATCTGGACCTGGTGACTCAGGTTCTACCTGGGCATCATCGGGACATGGTTACTCTATTCCCCACTGGGACTGACCTGATCCTGGTAACTCTCGTCCTGATTTTGGCCTCGTCTGTACCAGGTGACTCTGGCACCACCTGCGCCTCACTATTATCTGGTGACACTGATTCTAAGCATGACCTCACCTGACCTGGTGACTGTGGTTCCCATCAGGACCTCACCTGAACCTCATGTCTCTGGTCCCACCTGGGCCTCACCGAGACCTGGTGTCTCTGGTACCCACCTGGGTAGCATCAGGATATGGTTACCCTGTTCACTATCAGTGACCAAGCCGGACCTATTAACTCTGGTCTTCACATGGGCCACACCTGGACATGGTGACACTGGTTCCCACCTGGGACTCACCTGGACATGTTGAGTCGGATCCCCACCTGGTCCTCACCTTAACTGGTGATTCTCGTTCCCACATGTACATCATGTGGACATGGTGGCTGCAGTGTTTCTAGCTTCTCATGTACCTCGTGACTCTGATCCCCACCAGGGCCTCACCGGGTCCTGGTGAGTTTGGTTTCACCTGCACCTCCCCTGGACCTGGTGATTCTGGTCTGCACCTGAGACTACCCTGGATCTGGTGACTGTGGTCCCCACCTGGGATTCACCTGGATTTCGGGACTCCGGTCCCCATCTGTGCCTCACCTGGCCCTGTTGACCATGGTCCTCAACTGGGCAATATTGGGACCCGGTGACTGTGTTCCACAACTGGACCTCACCTGGACCAGGTCACTCTGGTCCCCCTCTGGGTCTCACGTGTCCTAGTGACTGTGAACCACACTTTGGCCTGACTTTGACCTGCTGACCCTGGTTGCCACCTGCGCCTGACCTCGAACTGTTGACTCTGGTTCTATCAAGGGTCCTCCACTGTACCTGGTGATTCTGGTCCCCACTTGGGCCAAACCAGGACGTGGTGACACTTGTCACCACCGGGAATCACCTGGACCTGCTTACTGTGTTCCACACCTGGGCCTCAAGTAGACCTGTTGACCATGGTCCCTAAGCCGGCCTCACATAGACCTTTTGCCTCTGATTCCCACCGGGGCCTCACTAGTACCTGGTAACTCTGGTCCTCACCTGGGCGTCATCTGGACCTAGTGACTCTGGTCCCCACCTGGACTTCACCTGGATCTCGTGACACTGGTCCCCACCTGGACTTCACCTGGATCTGATGACACTGGTCACCGCCTGGACCTCACCTGGACCTGGTGACTCTGGTCCTCAGTTTGGCCTCACCTGGACCTGTTGACTCTGACCTGAAGGTTGGCCTCACCGGGACCTGCTGAGTGGGGTGGCCACCTGGGCCTCACCCATACCTGGTGACTCAGGTCCCCACGTGGGCATCTTGGATCTGGAGAATCTGGTCCTTACCTGGTCCTCTTCCAGACCCGGGGACTCTGGTCACCACCTGGGCCTCACCTGGACCTGGTGAATCTGGTCCCCATCTGGGCCTCACCCAGTACTGGTGACTTCGTTCCACACGTGGACCTGATTGCTGTAGACTCTTTCTTGGCCTCACCTGGAACAGGTGACTATGATCCTATCTGCGCGTCACCCAGATCTGGTGACTCTGGTCCTCACCTGGGCATCATTGGTACCTGGTGACTCTGTTCCACACCTGAGCCTCACCTGGACATGATGACTCTGGAACCTCTCTGGGCCTCTCCCTGACCTGGTGAGGCTGGTCCCCATCTGGATGTCACCTGGACCAGGTGATTCTGTACCCCGATAGTCCTCAACCAGATCTGGTGACTCTGGTCTTCACCTGGGCCTAACCTGGACCGAGGGAATATGCTCCATCTGGGCCTCATTTGAACATGGTGACTCTGGTCCATACCTGGGCATCATAGGGACATGGTTCCACAGCACGGCCTGCAGGTTGGCCTCACCTGGACATGGTAAGTCCTGTCCCTACCTGGGCATCATCGGGACATGGTTACTCTGCATGGCCTGCAGGAGGCCTCACCTGGACCTGTTGAGTGCGGTTGCCACCTGGGCCTCACCCATACCTGGTGACTCAGGTTCCCACGTGGGCCTCACTTGGACCTTGTGAATCTGGTGCTTACCTGGTGCTCACCCGGAACTGGGAACTCTGGTCACCACCTGGAAATCACCTGGACCTGGTGAATCTGTTTCCCATCTGGCCCTCACCCAGTCCTGGTGACTTTGTTCCACACCTGGACCTGATTGCTGTGGACTCCTTCTTGGCCTCACCTAGAAATGGTGACTCTGATCCTAACTGGGCCTCACCCAGATCTGGTGACTCTGGTCCTCACCTGTGGACCATTTTGACCTGGATACTCTGTTCCACACCTTACCTCACCTGGACATGATGACTCTGGATCCCCTGTGGGTCACAGCCTGACATGGTGACTCTGGTCCCCATCTGGATGTCACCTAGACCAGGTGAATCTGGTACCCTCTAGGCCTAAACTAGCCCGGGGGCATCTGGTCCTCAACTGGGCCTCACCGGGACCTAGTGAATATGCTCCCCACCTGCGCCTCATCTGGACGTGGTGACTCGGGTTCTACTTGGGCATCATCGGGACATGGTTACTCTATTGCCCACTGGGACTGACCTGATCCTGGTAACTCTGGTCCTGACATTGGCCTCTTCTGTACCAGGTGACTCTGGCTCCACCTGGGCCTCACCTGTAACTGGTGACTGTGATCCTAAGCATGGCCTCACCTGACCTGGTGACTGTGGTTCCCATCGGGACCTCAACATGGACCTCATGACTCTGATCCCACCTGGGCCTGACCAGGACCTGGTGTCTCTGGTACCCACCTGGGTAGCATCAGGATATGGTTACACTGTTCTCTAACAGTGACCCACCCTGACCTATTATCTCTGGTCTTCACCTGGGCCACACATGGACATGGTGACACTGTTGCCCACTTGGGTCTCACCTGGACATGGTGAGTCGGATAACCGTCCTGGTCCTCACCTGTAAGTGGTGATTCTAGTTCCCACATGGACATCATGTGGACCTGGTGGCTGCAGTGTTTCCAGCTTCTCATGTACCTCGAACTCTGGTCCCCACCAGGGCCTCACCCGGACCTGGTGAGTGTATTTGCCACCTGCACCTCACCTGGACCTGGTGATTCTGGTCTGCACCTGAAAATACTGTGGATCTGGTGACTGTGGTCCCCACCTGGGCTTCACCTGGATTTGGGGACTCCGGTCCCCAACTGGGCCTCGCCTGGCCCTGTTGACCATGGTCCTCAACTGGGCAAAATTGGAACCCGGCATTGTGTTCCACAACTGGACCTCACCTGGACCAAGTGACTCTGGTCCCCTCTGGATCTCACCGTGCCCTAGTGACTGTGAAACCCACTTTGGCCTGACTTGGACCTGCTGACCCTGGTTGCCACCTGCGCCTGACCTCGAACTGTTGACTCTAATTCTTTCAAGGGCCTTCCCTGGACATGGTGATCCTGGTGCCCTCATGGGCCTCACCGGGACCTGGTGACTCTTGTAACCACGGGGAATCTCACATGGACCTGGTTACTGTGTTCCACACCTGGGCCTCAATAGACCTGTTGACCATGGTCCCCGCCGGCCTCACATGTACCTGTTGCCTCTGATCCCTACCGGGGTCTCACGTAGTACCTGGTAACACTGGTCCTCACCTGGGTCTCATCTGGACCTCGTGACTCTGGTCCCCACCTGTGCTTCACCTGGATCTGGTGACTCTGGTCCCCACCTGGGCCTCTCCTGGACCTGGTGACTCTCTTTCCAACATGGACCTCACCTGGATCTGGTGACTCTGGTCCCCACCTGGACCTCTCCTGGACCTGGTGACTCTGGTCCTCAGTTTGGCCTCACCTGGACCTGGTGTCTCACGTCCCCACATTGACCTAACTCAGAACTGCTGAATCTTGCCCCACCTAGGCCGCACCCAGACCTGGTGACTCTTGTCCCCAGCTATGCCTCAATTCGATCTGATGAATATGGTCCTCACGTGGGCCTCACATGGACCTGGGACTCAGCTGAATAGAGTGGCTCTGGTTCCCACAAGGGGCTCACCTGATACTGCTGACTGTGGTCTTATTCTATGCCTCACCAGGACCTAGTGATTCTGTTCACCATCTGGGCCTGCATAGCCCTAGTGATTCTGGTCCTCACCCAGGCATCATTGAGACCTGGATACTCTATTCCACACCTGGGACTCACTCTGACCACGGACCTCTGGTCCCATTCTGGGCTTCAAACTAAACTGTTTACTCTGGTTCCCCCTCTGGGCCTCACCCTTATCTGGTGACTCTGGTCACCCATTGGGCTTCACTTGGGCCTGGTGAATCTGGTGCTTAGCTGGTCCTCACCTGGATCTGGTGACTGGTCGCCACCTGGGCCTCACCTAGACCTGGTGAATGTGGTCCCACCTGGGCCTCACCTGGACGAGGTGCCTGGTTCCCACAGGGACCTCACCTGGACCTGGTGACTCAGGTCCTCATATGGGCATCATGGGACCTGGTTTCTCAGTTCGACATCGGGGCCTCACCTGGACCTAGTGATTCTCGTCCAGCTCTGGGCCTCACCATGACGTGGTGACTCTGGTCCCCACCTGGATATCACCAGAAATGGGTGACTCTGGTCCCGCTCTGTGACTCACCCGGAGCTGGGGGCACTCCTCCTCAACTGGGCCTCCACAGGAACTGGTGAATCTACTCCTCACTTAGGCCTCCTCTGGACCTGTGACTCTTTTCCCAACTGGCATCAATGGGACATGGTTGTTCTGTTCCCCACCTGGGCCTCACCTGGACACGATAACTTTGCTCCGCACTTTGGTCTCAACTGGTCCTGATGACTCTAGTCCCCCCACCTAGGCCTCAATCTGGACCTGGTGACTGTGGTCCCCACCTGGGTCTCAACTGGACCTGGTGACTCTCGTTCCCACATGAACCACACCAGGACCTGGTGACTGTGGTGTTCTTGTAGACTCACATTTACCTGGTGACTCCGGTCCCCACTAGGGCCTCACCTGGATCTGGAGACTCTGGCCTGCAGGTTGTCCTCACCTGGACCTGGTGAGTGCGGTTGCCACCTGGGCCTCACCCATACCTGGTGACTCAGGTCCCCACGTGGGCCTCTTGGACCTGGTGAATCTGGTCCTTACCTGGTCCTTCCCGGACCCGGGGACTCTGATCACCACCAGGGACTCACCTGGACCTGGTGAATCTGGTCCCCATCTGGGTCTCACCCAGTCCTGGTGATTTGTTCCCCACCTGGACCTGATTGCTGTAGACTCTTTCTTGGCCTCACCTGGAACTAGTGACTCTGTATCTATCTGCGCATCACGCAGACCTGGTGACTCTGGTCCTCACCTGGGCATCGTTGGTACCTGGCGACTCTGTTCCACACCTGAGCCTCACCTGGACATGATGACTCTGGAAAACCTCTGGGTCTCACCCTACCCTGGTGACTCTGGTCCCCATCTGGATGTCACCTGGACCAGGTGATTCTGGTACCCCTCTAGGCCTCAACCAGATCTGGAGACTCTGGTCCTCAACTGGGCCTCACATGGACCTAGTGAATATGCTCCATCTGGGCCTCATTTGGACCTGGTGACTCTGGCGCTCCCTGGGCATCATCGGGACATGGTTCCACTGCATGGCCTGCAGATTGACCTCAACTGGACCTGGTAAATCTGGTCCCTACCTGAGCATCACCGGGACATGGTCCTCTGCATGGCCTGCAGGTTGGCCTCACCTGGACCTGGTGAGTGGGGTTGCCACCTGGGCCTCCCCCATACCTTTTGACACAGGGCCCCACGTGGGCCTCCCTTTGTCCTGGTGAATCTGGTCCTTACCTGGTCCTCACTCGGAACTAGTAAGTCTGGTCACAACATGGGAATCATCTGCACCTGGTGAATCTGGTCCCCATTGGGCCTCACCCATTCCTGGTGACTTTGTACCCCACCTGGACCTGATTGCTGTGGGCTTCTTTTGGGCCTCACTTGGAACGGGTGACTCTGATCCTAACTGGTCCTCACCCAGATCTGGTGACTCTGTCCTCACCTGTGGACCATTATGACCTGGATACTCTGTTCCACACCTGAGACTCACCTGGACATGATGACGCTGGATCCCCTCTGGTCCTCAGCCTGACATGGTGACTCTGGTCCCCATCTGGATATCACCAGAATCGGGTGACTCTGTTCCCCCTCTGGGACTCACCCGTAGCTGGGACACTGGTCCTCAACTGGGCACAACTGGACCTGGTGAATCTACTCCTCACTTAGGTCTCATTGGGACCTTGTACTCTTTTCCCACCTGGCATTAATGGGACATGGTTACTCTGTTCCCACTGGGCCTCACCTGGACATGATAACTTTGCTCCACACTTTGGCCTCAACTGGTCCTGATGAATCTGATCCCCCCACCTAGGCCTCAAACTGAACCTGGTGACTGTGATCCCCACCTGGGTCACACCTGGACCTGGTGACTGTGGTCCCCACCTGGGTCTCACCTGGACCTGGTGGTCTCCTTCCTACATGAACCACGCCTGGACCTGGTGACTCTGGCGTTCTTGTAGACTCACTTTTACCTGGTGAATCCGGTCCCCACTAGGGACTCACGTGGATCTGGTGACTCTGGCCTGCAGGTTCGTCTCACAGGGACCTGGTTTGTGGGGATGCCACCTGGGCCTCACCCATACCTGGTGACTCAAGTCCCTACGTGGGCCTCTTGGACCTGGTGAATCTTGTCCTTACTCAGTCCTCTCCTAGACCCGGGGACTCCTGTCACCACCTGGGCCTCACCTGGACGTGGTGAATCTGGTCCCCATCTGGGCCTCACCCAG
This sequence comes from Canis lupus dingo, assembly GCF_003254725.2. NCBI lineage: Eukaryota > Metazoa > Chordata > Mammalia > Carnivora > Canidae > Canis > Canis lupus. Next base: position 62,432 of record NW_026019468.1, on the reverse strand, counting down.
TCCTGGTGACTTTGTTCCCCACCTGGACCTGATTGCTGTGCCCTTTCTTGGCCTCACCTGGACTGGTGAGTCTGATCCTATCTGTGCGTCACCCAGACCGGGTGACTCTTGTCCTCACCTGGGCATCATTGGTATCTGGTGACTCTGTACCACACCTGAGACTCACCTGGAAATGTTGACTCTGGAACCGCTCTGGGCCTCACCCTGACCTAGTGACTCTGGTCCCCATCTGGATGTCACATGGACAAGGTGATTCTGGTACCCCCTAGGCCTCTAACATATCTGGTGACCCTGGTCTTCAAAGTGGACTCACCTGTACCTAGTGAATATGCTCCATCTGGGCCTCATTTGGACCTGGTGACTCTGGTCCATACCTGGGCATCATCGGGATATGGTTCCACTGCATGGCCTGCAGGTTGGCCTCACCTGGACCTGGTAAGTCTGGTCTCTACCTGGGCATCATCTGGATATGTTTCCACTGCATGGCATGCAGGTTGGCCTCACCTGGACCTGGTAATCTTCTCCCTACCTGGGCATCATCGGGATATGTTTCCACTGCATGGCCTGCAGGTTGGCCTCACCTGGACCTGGTGAGTGTTATTGCCACCTGGGCCTCACCCATACCTGGTGACACAGGTCCCCACGTGGGCCTCACTTGGACCTGGTGAATCTTGTCCTTACCTGGTCCTCACCCTGAACTGGTAAGTCTGGTCACCACCTGGATATCAACTGGACCTTTTGTATCTGGTCCCCATCTTGGCCTCACCCAGTCCTGGTGACTTTGTTCCCCACCTGGACCTGATTGCTGTGGACACCTTCTTGGCCTCACTTGGAACTGGTGACTCTGATCCTAACTGGGCCTCACCCAGATCTGGTGACTCTGGTCCTCACCTGAGGACCATTATGACATGGATACTCTTTACCACACCTGAGATTCACTTGGACATGATGACTCTGGATCCCCTCTGGGCCTCAGCCAAACATGGTGACTCTGGTCCCCATCTGGATGTCACCTAGACCAGGTGAATCTGGTACCCCTCTAGGCCTCAACTAGACCGGGTGATCTGGTCCTCAACTGGGCCTCACCGGGACCTAGTGAATATACTCCCCACCTGTGACTCATCTGGACCTGGTGACTCGGGTTCTACCTGGGCATCATCGGGACATGGTTACTCTAGGCCTCACTGGGACTGAATTGATCCTGGTAACTCTGGTCCTGACTTTGGCGTCATCTCTACCGGGTGACTCTGGCTCCACCTGGGCCTCACTTGTAACTGGTGACTATGATCCTAAGCATGGCCACACCTACCTGATGACTGTGGTTCCCATCGAGACCTAACCTGGACCTCAAGTCTCTGGTCCCACCTGGGCCTCACCAGGACCTGGTGTCTCTGGTACCCACCTGGGTAGCATCAGGATATGGTTACACTGTTCACTAACAGTGACCCAGCCGGACCTATTAACTCTGGTCTTCACCTGGGCCACACCTGGACATGGTGACACTGGTTCCCACCTGGGTCTGACCTGAACATGGTGAGTCGGATCCCCGCCTGGTCCTCACCTGTAACTGGTGATTCTCGTTCCCACATGGACATCATGTGGACCTGGTGGCTGCAGTGTTTCTAGCTTCTCATGTACCTCGTGACTCTGGACCCCACCAGGGACTCACCGGGACCTGGTGAGTGTGGTTGCCACCTGCACCTCACCTGGAACTGGTGATTCTGGTCTGCACCTGAGACTACCCTGGATCTGGTGACTGTAGTCCCCACCTGGGCTTCACCTGGATTTGGGGACTCCGGTCCCCATCTGGGCCTCACCTGGCCCTGTTGACCATGGTCCTCAACTGGGCAAAATTGGGACCCGGTGACTGTGTTCCACAACTGGACCTCACATGGACCAGGTCACTCTGGTCCCCCTCTAGGTCTCACCGTGCCCTAGTGACTGTGAACCCCACTTTGGCCTGCCTTGGACCTGCTGACCCTGGATGTCACCTGCGCCTGACCTCGAACTGTTGACTCTGATTCTTTCAAGGGCCTCCCCTGGACCTGGTGATCCTGGTCCCCACCTGGGCCTCTCCTGGACGTGGTGACCCTTGCCACCACCGGGGACTCACCTGGACCTGGTTACTGTGTTCCACACTAGGCCTCAATTAGACCTGTTGACCATGGTCCCCAAGCCGGCCTCACATGGGCCTGTTGCCTCTGATCCCCCCTGGGGCCTCACGTGTACCTGGGAACTCTGGTCCTCACCTGGGCCTCATCTGGACCTAGTGGCTCTGGTCCCCACCTGGGCTTCACATGGATCTGGTGACTCTGGTCCCCACCTGGACTTCACCTGGTTCTGGTGACTCTGGTCCCCACCTGGACCTCTCTTGGACCTGGTGACTCTCTTTACAACATGGACCTCACATGGATCTGGTAACTCTGGTCCTCAGTTTGGCCTCACCTGGACCTGGTGTCTCTCGTCCTCATTGACCTAACTCAGAACTGCTGAATCTTGCCCCACCTAGGCCGCACCCATACCTGGTGACTCTTGTCCCCAGCTATGCCTCAATTCGACCTGATGAATATGGTCCTCACGTGGGACTCACATGGACCTGGGACTCAGCTGGATAGAGTGGCTCTGGTTCCCACAAGGGGCTCACCTGATACTGGTGACTGTGGTCTTATTCTATGCCTCACCAGGACCTAGTGATTCTGTTCCCCATCTGGGCCTGCATGGTCCTAGTGACTCTGGTCCTCACCCAGGCATCATTGGGACCTGGATACTCTATTCCACACCTGGGCCTCACTCTCACCAGGGACCTCTGGTCGCATTCTGGGCCTCAAATTAAACTGGTTACTCTGGTCCCCCTCTGGGCCTCACCCTTACCTGGTGACTCTGGACACCCCTTGGGCTTCATTTGGGCCTGGTGAATCTGGTCCTTAGCTTGTCCTCACTTGGATATCGTGACTGGTCGCCACCTGGGCCTCACCTGGACATAGTGAATCCTGTTGCCACCTGCGCCTCACCTGGACCTTGTGACTGTGGTCCCACCTGGAACTCACCTGGATCTGGTGGCTCTGGTTCCCATATGGGGCTCTCCTGGACCTGGTTCCCGTGGTATCCATCTGGACCTACCTGGAACAAAATGACTCTGATCCATATTTGGGCCTCTCCTGGACCTGTTGACTCTGGTCCTAACCTGGGGATCATTGGCAACTGGATACTCTCTTATATACGTGGGCCTCACCTGGACCTGGTGACTGTGGTCCCACCTGGGCCTCACCTGGACGAGTTGACTGGTTCCAACAGGGACCTCACCAGGACCTGGTGATTCAGGTCCTCATATGGGCATCATGGGACCTGGTTTCAGTTCCACATCGGGGCTCACCTGGACCTAGTGATTCTCATCCCCTTCTGGGCCTCACCCTGACGTGGTGACTCTGGTCCCCAGCTGGATATGCCCAGAACCGGGTGACTCTGGTCCCCCTCTGGGACTCACCCGGAGCTGGGGACACTGGTACTCAACTGGGCCTCAACAGGACCTGGTGAATCTACTCCTCACTTAGGCGTCGTCTGGACCTTGTGACTCTTTTCCCACCTGGCATCAATGGGACATGGTTACTCTGTTCCCCACCTGGGCCTCACCTGGACATGATAACTTTGCTCCACACTTTGGCCTCAAATGTTCCTCATGACTCTGGTCCCCCCACCTAGGCCTCAGTCTGGACCTGGTGACTGTGGTCCCCACCTGGGTCTCACCTGGACCTGTTGACTCTCGTTGCCACATGAACCACACCAGGACCTGGTGACTGTGGAGTTCTTGTAGACTCACATTTCCTGGTGACTCCGGTCATCACCAGGGCCTCACCTGGATCTGGTGACTCTGGCATGCAGGTTGGCCTCTCCTGGACCTTGTGAGTGGGGTGGTCACCTGGGCCTCACCCATACCTGGTGACTCAGTTCCCCCCGTGGGCCTCTTGGACCTGGAGAATCTGGTCCTTACCTCGTCCTCTCCCAGACCCGGGAACTCTGGTCACCACCTGGGCCTCACCTGGACCTGGTGAATCTGGTCCCCATCTGAGCCTCACCCAGTCCTGGGGACTTTGTTACCCACCTGGACCTGCTTGCTGTGGACTCTTTCTTCGCCTCACCTAGATCTGGTGACTCTGATCCTATCAGCGCATCACCCATATATAGTGACTCTGGTCCTCACCTGGGCATCATAGGTACCTGGTGACTCTGTTCCACACCTGAGACTCACCTGGACATGATGACTGTGGATCCACTCTGGGCCTCACCCTGACCTGGTGACTCTGGTCCCCATCTGGATGTCACCTGGACCAGGTGATTCTGGTACCCCTCTAGGCCTCAAACAGATCTGGTGACTCTGGACCCACTTGGCCCTCACCAGGACCTGGTGTCTCTGGTACCCACCTGGGTAGCATCAGGATATGGTACTCTGTTAACTAACAGTGACCCAGCGGGAACTATTAGCTCTGGTCTTCACCTGGGCCACACCTGGACATGGTGACACTTGTTTCCACCTTGGTCTCACCTGGACATGGGGAGTCGGATCCCCACCTGTTCCTCACCTGTAACTGGTGATTCTTGTTCCCACGTGGACATCATGTGGACCTGGTGGCTGCAGTGTTTCTAGCTTCTCATGTACCTCGTGTCTCTGGTCCCCACCAGGGCCTCACTGGGACCTGGTGAGTGTGGTTTCCACCTGCACCTCACCTGGACCTGGTGATTCTGATCTGCACCTGAGACTACCCCGGATCTGGTGACTGTGTTCCCCACCTGGGCTTCACCTGGATTTGGGGACTCCGGTCCCCATCTGGGCCTCACCTGGCCCTGTTGACCATGGTCCTCAACTGGGCAAAATTGGGACCCGGTGACTGTGTTACACAACTGAACCTCACCTGGACCAGGTGACTCTGGTCCCCTTCTGGGTCTCACCGTGCCCTAGTGACTGTGAACCCCACTTTGGCCTGACTTGGACCTGCTGACCCTGGTTGCCACCTGCGCCTGACCTCGAAGTGTTGACTCTGGTTCTTTCAATGGCCTCCCGTGTACCTGGTGATCCTGGTCCCCTCGTGGGCCTCACCTGGACGTGGTGACTCTTGTCACCCCCGGGGACTTCCTGGACCTGCTTACTGTGTTCCACACCTGGGCCTCAAGTAGACCTGTTGACCATGGTCCCCAAGCCGGCCTCACATGGACCTGTTGTCTGATTCCCACCGGGGCCTCACGGATACCTGGTAACTCTGGGCCTCATCTGGACCTATTGACTTTTGTCCCCCCTGTGCTTCCCCTGGATCTGGTGACTTCCCCACCTGGACTTCACCTGGATCTGGTGACTCTGGTCCCCACCTGGACCTCTCCTGGACCTGGTGACTCTCTTTGAACATGGACCTCCCCTGGATCTAGTGACTCTTGTCCCCACCTGGACCTCACCTGCATCTGGTGACTCTGGCCTGCAGGGTGGCCTCACCTGGACCTGGGGAGTGGGGTTGCCACCTGGGCCTCACAAATAGCTGGTGACTCAGGTCCCCACGTGGGCCTCATTTGGACCTGTTGAATCTGGTCCTTAGCTGGTCCACTCCCAGACAATAGGACTCTGGTCACCACATGGGAATAACCTGGACCTGGTGAATCTGGTCCAAATCAGGGCCTCACCAAGTCCTGGTGACTTTCTTCACCACCTGGACCTGATTGCTCTGGACGCCTTCTTGGCGTCACCTGGAACTGGTTACTCTGATCCTATCTGCGTGTCACCCAGATCTGGTGACTCTGGTCCTCACCTGGGCATCATTGGTACCTGAGGATTCTGTTCCACACCTGAGCCTCACCTGGACCCGATGACTCTGGAACCACTCTGGGCCTCACCCTGACCTGGTGACTCTGGTCCCCATCTGGATATCACCTCGATCAGGTGATTCTGGTACCCTTCTAAGCCGAACAAGATATGGTGAAACTGGTCCTCAACTGGGCCTCACCTGGACCAGGTGACTCTGGTCTCCACCTGGACCTCTCACGGATCTGGTGACTTTCTTTCAAACATGGACCTCACATGCATCTGGTGACTCTGGTACTCAGTTTGGCCTCACCTGGAACTGGCGTCTCTCGTCCACACTTTGACCTAACTCAGAACTGCTGAATCTAGCCCAACTTAGGCTGCACCCAGACCTGGTGACTCTTTTCCCCAGCTATGCCTCAATTCGACCTAATGAATCTGGTCCTCACGGGAGCCTCACCTGGACCTGGGACTCAGCTGGATGAGTGGCTCTGCTTCCCGCAAGGGGCTCAGCTAATACTGCTGACTGTGGTCTTATTGTATGCCTCACCAGGACCTAGTGATTCTCTTCCCCATCTGGGCCTGCATGGCCCCAGTGACTCTGGTCCTCACCCAGGCATCATTGGGTGATGGACCCAATGATCCTCACCCTGGATACTCTATTCCACACCTGGGCCTCACTTTGACCAGTGACCTCTGGTCCCATTCTGGGCCTCAAACTAAACTCGTTACTCTGGTTCCCCCTCTGGGGCTCACCCTTACCTGGTGACTCTGGTCACCCTTTGGGCTTCACTTCGGCCTAGTGAATCTTGTCCTTAGCTGGTCCGCGCCTGGATGTGGTGACTGGTCGCCACCTGGGCCTCACCTGGACTTGGTGAATCCTGTTGCCACCTGCGCCTAACCTGGACCTTATGACTGTGGTCCCACCTGGACCTCACCTGGATCTCGTGGCTCTGGTTCCCATATGGGGCTCTCCTGGACCAGGTTCCTGTGGTCTCCATCTGGCCTCACCGGAACCAAATGACTCTGATCCGTATTTGGGCCTCTCCTGGACCTGTTGGCTCTGGTCCATACATGGGCATCATTGGGACCTCGATACTTTCTGATATACCTGGGCCTCACCTGGACCTGGTGACTGTGGTCCCACCTGGGCCTCACCTGGATGAGGTGACTGGTTCCCACAGGGAACTCACATGGACCTGGTGACTCAGGTCCTCATATGGGCATCATGGGACCTGGTTTCACAGTTCCACATCGGGCCTCACCTGGATCTAGTGATTCTCGTCCCCCTCTGGGCCTCATCCTTACGTGGTGACTCTGGTCCCCACCTGGATATCACCAGAACCGGGTGATTCTGGTCCCCCTCTGGGACTCACCCGGAGATGGGGACACTGGTCCTCAACTGGGCCTCAACAGGACCTGATGAATCTACTCTTCATATAAGCCTCGTCGGGAACTTGTGACTCTTTTCCCACCTGGCATCAATGGGACATGGTTACTCTGTTCCCCACCTGGGCCTCACCTGGACATGATAACTTTGTTCCACACTTTGGCCTCACCTGGTCCTGATGACTCTGGTCCCCCCACCTAGGCCTCAATCTGGACCTGGTGACTGTGGTCCCCACCTGGGTCTCACCTGGACCTGGTGACTCTCGTTCCCACATGAACAAAACCTGGACCTAGTGACTGTGGTGTTCTTGTAGACTCACATTTACCTGGTGACTTCGGTCCCCACTAGGGCCTCACCTGGATCTGATGACTCTGACCTGCAGGTTGGCCTCACCTGGACCTGGTGAGTGGGGTTGCCACCTGGGCGTCACCCATACCTGGTGACTCAGGTCCTCACTTGGGTCTTGGACCTGGTGAATCTGGTAATTCTGGTCACCACCTGGGAATCCCCTGGACCTGGAGAATCTGGTCGCCATCTGGGCCTCACCCAGTCCTGGTGACTTTGTTCCCCACCTGGACCTGATTGCTGTGGACTCCTTGGCCTCACCTGGAACTGGTGACTCTGATCCTAACTGGGCCTCACCCAGATCTGGTGACTCTGGTCATCACCTGTGGACTGCTATGACCTGGATACTCTGTTCCACACCTGAGCCTCACCTGGACATGATGACTCTGGATCCTCTCTAGGCCTCACTCTGACATGGTGACTCTGGTCCCCATCTGGATGTCACCTAGACCAGGTGAATCTGGGACCCCTGTCGGCCTCAACCAGACCTGGTGACTCTGGTCCTCAACTGGGCCTCACCTGGACCTAGTGAACATGCTCCACACCTGCGCCTCATTTGAACGTGGTGACTCGGGTTCTACCTGGGCATCATCGGGACATGGTTACTCTATTCCCCAATGGGACTGACCTGATCCTAGTAACTCTGGTCCTGACTTTGGCCTCTTCTGTACCAGGTCACTCTGTCTCCACCTGGGCCTCACCTGTAACTGGTGACTATGATCCTAAGCATGGCCTCACCTGACCTGGTGACTGTGGTTCCCATCGGGATCTTACCTGGACCTCATGCTCTGGTCCCACCTGGGCCTCACCATGACATGGTGTCTCCGGTACCCACCTGGGTAGCATCAGGATATGGTTACACTGTTCACTAACAGTGACCCAGTCGGACCTATTAACTCTGGTCTTCACCGGGCCACACCTGGACATGGTGACACTCGTTCCCACCTGGGTCTCACCTGGACATGCTGAGTCGGATCCCCACCTGGTCCTCACCTGTAACTGGTGATTCTCGTTCCCACATGGACATCCTGTGGAGCTGGTGGCTGCAGTGTTTCTAGCTTCTCATGACCCTCGTGACTCTGGACCCCACTAGGGCCTCACCGGGACCTGGTGAGTGTGGTTGCCACCTGCACCTCACCTGGACTTGGTGATTCTGGTCTGCACCTGAGACTACCCTGGATCTGGTGACTGTGGTCCCCACCTGGGCTTCACCTGGATTTGGGGACTCCGGTCCCCATCTGGGCCTCACCTGGCCCTGTTGACCATGGTCCTCAACTGGGCACAATTGGGGCCCAGTTACTGTGTTCCACAAATGGAGCTCACCTGGACCAGGTGACTCTGGTCCCCCTCTGGGTCTCACCATGCCCTAATGACTGTGAACCCCACTTTGGCCTGACTTGGACCTGCTGACCCTGGTTGCCACCTGCGCTTGACTTCGACCTGTTGACTCTGGTTCTTTCTTTTTTCTTTTTTTTTTTTAAATTTATTTTTTTATTATTGGTGTTCTATTTACTAACATACTGAATAACCCCCAGTGCCCGTCACCCATTCACTCCCACCCCCCCGCCCTCCTCCCCTTCTACCACCCCTAGTTCGTTTCCCAGAGTTAGCAGTCTTTACGTTCTGTCTCCCTTTCTGATATTTCCCACACATTTCTTCCCCCTTCCCTTATATTCCCTTTCACTATTATTTATATTCCCCAAATGAATGAGAACATATAATGTTTGTCTTTCTCCGACTGGCTTACTTCACTCAGAATAATACCCTCCAGTTCCATCCACGTTGAAGCAAATGGGGGGTATTTGTCATTTCTAATAGCTGAGTAATATTCCATTGTATACATAAACCACATCTTCTTTATCCATTCATCTTTCGTTGGACACCGAGGCTCCTTCCACAGTTTGGCTATCGTGGCCCTTGCTGCTATAAACATCGGGGTGCAGGTGTCCCGGCGTTTCATTGCATTTGTCTCTTTGGGGAAAATCCCCAACAGTGCAATTGCTGGGTCGTAAGGCAGGTATATTTTTAACTGTTTGAGGAACCTCCACACAGTTTTCCAGAGTGGTTGCACCAGTTCACATTCCCACCAACAGTGTATGAGGATTCCCTTTTCTCCGCATCCTCTCCAACATTGGTTGTTTCCTGTCTTGTTAATTTTCCCCATTCTCACTGGTGTGAGGTGGTATCTCATTGTGGTTTTGATTTGTATTTCCCTGAGGGCAAGTGATGCAGAGCATTTTCTCATGTGCATGTTGGCCATGTCTATGTCTTCCTCTGTGAGATTTCTGTTCATGTCTTTTGCCCATTTCATGATTGGATTGTTTGTTTCTTTGGTGTTGAGTTTGATAAGTTCTTTATAGATCTTGGAAACTAGTCCTTTATGTGATATGTCATTTGCAAATATCGTCTCCCATTCTGTAGGTTGTCTTTGAGTTTTGTTGACTGTAATCTTTGCTGTGCAAAAGCTTCTTATCTTGATGAAGTCCCAATAGTTCATTTTTGCTTTTGTTTCTTTTGCCTTCGTGGATGTATCTTGCAAGAAGTTACTATGGCCGAGTTCAAATAGGGTGTTGCCTGTGTTCTTCTCTAGGATTTTGATGGAATCTTGTCTCACATTTAGATCTTTCATCCATTTTGAGTTTATCTTTGTGTATGGTGAAAGAGAGTGGTCTAGTTTCATTCTTCTGCATGTGGATGTCCAATTTTCCCTGCACCATTTATTGAAGAGACTGTCTTTCTTCCAATGGATAGTCTTTCCTCCTTTATCGAATATTAGTTGCCCATAAAGTTCAGGGTCCACTTCTGGATTCTCTATTCAGTTTCACTGATCTATGTGTCTGTTTTTGTGCCAGTAGACTCTAGTTCTTTCAAGGGCCTTAACTGTACCTGGTGATCCTGGTCCACACCTGGGACTCACCTGGACGTGGTGACTCTTGTCACCACCGGGGACTCACCTGGACCTGCTTACTGTGTTACACACCAGGGCCTCAAGTAGACCTGTTGACCATGGTCCCCAAGCCGGCCTCACATGGACCTGTTGCCTCTGATCCCCACAGGGGCCTCACGTGTACCTGGTATCTCTGGTCCTCACCTGGGCCTCATCGGGACCTAGTGACTCTGGTCCCCACCTGGGCTTCACGTGGATCTGGTGACTCTGGTCCCCACCTGCACTTCACCTGGATCTGGTGACTCTGGTCCCCACCTGGACCTCTCTTGGACCTGGTGACTCTCTTTCTAACATGGACCTCACATGGATCTGGTGACTCTGATCCTCAGTTTGGCCTCACCTGGACCTGGCGTCTCTCGTCCCCACTTTGACCTAACTCAGAACTGCTGAATCTTGCCCCACCTAGCCCGCACCCAGACCTGGTGACTCTTGTCCCCAGCTATGCCTCAATTCGACCTAATGAATCTGGTCCTCACGTGAGCCTCTCATGGACCTGGGACTCAGCTGGATAGAGTGGCTCTGGTTCACGCAAGGGGATCAAATGATACTGCTGACTGTGGTCTTATTCTATGCCTCACCAGGACCTAGTGATTTGTCCCCATCTGGGCCTGCATGGCCCTAGTGACTCTGGTCCTCACCCAGGCATCATTGGGACCTGGATACACTATTCCACACCTGGGCCTCACTCTGACTAGGGACCTGTGGACCCATTCTGGGCCTCAAACTAAACTGGTTACTCTGGTTCCCCCTCTGGGACTCACCCTTACCTGGTGACTCTGGTCACCCCATGGGCTTCATTTGGGCCTTGTGAATCTGGTCCTTAGCTTGTCCTCACTTGGATCTGGTGACTGGTCGCCAGCTGGGCCTCACCTGGACTTGGTGAATCCTGTTGCCAGCTGCGCCTCACCTGGACCTTGTGACTGTGGTCCCACCAGGACCTCACCTGGATCTGGTGGCTCTGGTTCCCATATGGGTCTCTCCTGGACCTGATTCCTGTAGTCTCCATCAGGCATCACCTGGAACAAAATGACTCTGGTCCATATTTGGGCCTCTCCTGGACTGTTGACTCTGGTCCTTACCTGGGCATCATTGCGACCTGGATACACTCTTATATACCTGGACCTCACCTGGAACTGGTGACTGTGGTCCCACCTGGGCCTCACCTGGACGAGGTGACTGGTTCCCACAGGGACGTCACCTGGACCTGCTGACTCAGGTCCTCATATGGGCATCATGGGACCTGGTTTCAGTTCCACATCGGGGCCTCACCTGGAGCTAGTGATTCTCGTCCCCCTCTGGGCCTCACCCTGACGTGGTGACTCTGGTCCCCACCTGGATATCACCGGAACCGGGTGACTCTGGTCCCCATCTGGGACCCACCCGAGCTGGGGACACTGGTCCTCAACTGGGCCTCACCTGGACCTGGTGAATCTGGTCCCCATCTGGGCCTCACCCAGTCCTGGTGACTTTGTTCCCCACCTGGACTTGCTTGCTGTGGACTCTTTCTTGGCCTCCCCTTGGAACTGGTGACTCTGAACCTATCTGCGCGTCACCCATATCTGGTGACTCTGGTCCTCACCTGGGCATCATTGGTACCTGGTGACTCTGTTCCTCACCTGAGCCTCACCTGGACATGATGACTCTGGAACCTCTCTGGGCCTCTCCCTGACCTGGTGACTCTAGTCCCTACCTGGGCATCATCGGGACATGGTTCCACTGCATGGCCTGCAGGTTGGCCTCACCTGGATGTGGTAACTCTCGTCCTTACCTGGGTATAATCGGGACATGGTTCCTCTGCATGGCCTGCAGGTTGTCCTCACCTGGACCTGGGGAGTGCTTTGCCACCTGGCCTCACCAATACGTGGTGACTCAGGTCCCCACGTGGGCCTCATTTTGTAGTGTTGAATCTGGTCCTTACCTGGTCGTCACCCGGAACTGGTAAGTCGGTTCACCACCTGGGAATAACCTGGACCTGGTGAATCTGGTCCCCATCTGGTCCTCACCCAGTCCTGGTGACTTTGTTCCCCACCTGGACCTGATTGCTGTGGACTCCTTCTTGGCCTCACCTGGAACTGGTGACTCTAATCCTAAGTGGGCCTTACCCAGATCTGCTGACTCTGGTCCTCACCTGTGGACCATTATGATCTGGATACTCTGTTCCACACCTGAGCCTCACCTGGACATGATTACTCTGGATCCCCTCTGTACATCACCCTGACATGGTGACTCTGGTCCCCATGTGGATGTCACCTAGACCAGGTGAATCTGGTACCCCTCTAGGCCTCAACTAGGCCTGGTGACTCTGGTTCCACCTGGGCATCACTGGGACCTGGATACTCTCTTATATACCTGGGCCTCACCTGGACCTGATGACTGTGGTCCCACCTGGGCCTCACCTGGACCTGGTGAATCTGGTCCCCATCTGGGCCTCACCCAGTCCTGGTGACTTTGTTCCCCACCTGGACCTTATTGCTGTGGACCCTTTCTTGGCCTCACCTGGAACTGGTGTCTCTGATCCTATATGCGCGTCTCCCAGATCTGGTGACTCTGGTCCTCACCTGGGAGTTATTGGTACCTGGTGACTCTGTTCCACACCTGAGCCTCACCTGGACATGATGACTCTGGAACCTCTCTCGGGCTCACCCTGACCTGGTGACTCTGGTCCCCATCGGGATGTCACCTGGACCAGGTGATTCTGGTACTCCTCTAGGACTCAACCAGATCTGGTGACTCTGGTCCTCAACTGGGCCTCACCTGGACCTAGTGAATATGCTCCATCTGGGCCTCATTTGGACCAGGTAACTCTGATCCCTACCTGGGCATCATCGGGTCATGGTTCCACTGCATGGCCTGCAGGTTGCACTCACCTGGACCTGGTAACTCTGGTCCCTACCTGGGCATCATCCGGACATGGTTCCTCTGCATGGCTGCAGGTTGGCCTCACCTGGACCTGGTGAGTGTGGATGCCACCTGAGCCTCACCCATACCTTGTGACTCAGGTCCCCACGTGGGGCTCTTGGACCTGGTGAATCTGATCCTTTCCTGGTCCTCTCCTAGACCAGGGGACTCTGGTCACTCCCTGGGCCTCCACTGGACCTGGTGAATCTGGTCCCCATCTGAGACTCACCCAGTCCTGGTGACTTTGTTCCCCACCTGGACCTGATTGCTGTGGACTCCTTCTTGGCCTCACCTAGAACTGGTTACTCTGATCCTATCTGCGCGTCACCCAGACCTGGTGACTCTGGTCCTCACCTGGGCATCATTGGTACCCGATGACTCTGTTGCACACCTGAGCCTCACCTGGACATGATGACTGTGGAACTCTCTGGGCCTCACCCTGACCTGGTGACTCTGGTCCCCATCTGGATGTCAACTGGACCAGGTGATTCTGGTACCCCTCTAGGCCTCAACCAAATCTGGTGAGTCTGGTCCTCAACTGGGCCTCACATGGACCTAGTGAATATGCACCATCTGGGCCTCATTTGGACCTGGTGACTCTGGTCCCTACCTGGGCATCATCGGGACATGGTTCCACTGCATGGCCTGCAGGTTGGCCTCACTTGGACCTGGTAAGTCTGGTCCCTACCTGGTCATCATCGGGACATGGTTCCTCTGAATGGCCTGCAGGTTGGCTTCAGCTGGACCTGGTCAGTGGGCTTGCCACCTGGGCCTCACCGATGCCTGGTGACACAGGTCCCCACGTGGGCCTCACTTGGACCTGGTGAATCTAGTCCTTGCCTGGTCCTCACCCGGAACTGGTAACTCTGGTCACCACCTGGGAATGACCTGGACCTGGTGAATCTAGTACCCATCTGGTCCTCACTCAGTCCTGGTGACTTTGTTCCCCACCTTGACCTGATTGCTGTGGACTCCTTCTTGGCCTCACCTGGAACTGGTGACTCTGATCCTAACTGGGCCTCATACCAGATCTGGTGACTCTGGTCCTCACCTGTGGACCATTATGACCTGGATACTCTGTTCCACACCTGAGACTCACCTGGACATGATGATTCCGGATCCCCTCTGGGCCTCACCCTGACATGGTGACTCTGGTCCCCATCTGGATGTCACCTAGACCAGGTGAATCTGATACCGCTCTAGGCCTCAACTAGACCTGGTGACTCTGGTCCTCAAATGGGCCTCACCGGGACCTAGTGAACATGCTCCCCAACTGCGCCTCATCTATAACTGGTGACTCTGTTTCTACCTGGGCATCAACGGGAAATGGTTCCTCTATTACCCTCTGGACTACTGACCTCATCGTGGTAACTCTGGTCCTGACTTTGGCCTCTTCTGTACCAGGTGACTCTGGCTCCACCTGGGCCTCACCTGTAACTGATGACTCTGATCCTAAGCATGGCCTCACCTGACCTGGTGACTGTGGTTCCCATCGGGACCTCACCTGGACCTCATGTCTCGGGTCCCACCTGGGCCTCACCAGGACCTGGTGTCTCTGGTCCCAACCTGGGTATCATTAGGATATGGTTACACTGTTCACTACCAGTGACCCAGCCGGACCTATTAACTCTTGTCTTCACCTGGGCCACACCTGGACATGGTGACACTGGTTCCCACCTGGGTCTCACCTGGACATGGTGAGTCGGATCCCCACCTGGTCCTCACCTGTAACTGGTAATTTTCATTCCCACATGGACATCATGTGGATCTAGTGGCTGCAATGTTTCTAGCTACTCATGTACCTCGTGACTCTGGTCCCCACCAGGACCTCACCGGGACCTGGTGAGTGTGGTAGCCACCTGCACCTCACCTAACATGGTGATTCTGGTCTGTACCTGAGAATACCCTGGATCTGGTGACTGTGGTTCCCACCTGGGCTTCACCTCGATTTGGGGACTCCGGTCCCCATCTGGGCCTCACCTGGCCCTGTTGACCATGGTCCTCAACTTGGCAAATTTGGGACCCGGTGACTGTGTTCCACACCTGGACCTCACCTGGACCAAGTGACTCTGGTCCCCCTCTGGGTCTCACCGTGCACTAGTGACTGTGAACCCCACTTTGACCTGACTTGGACCTGCTGACCCTGGTTGCCACCTGCTCCTGACCTCGAACTGTTGACTCTGGTTCTTTCAAGAGCCTCCCCTGGACCTGGTGATCCTGGTCCCCAACTGGGCCTCACCTGGACGTGGAGACTCTTTTCACCACCGGGGACTCACCTGGACCTGGTTACTGTGTTCCACACCTGGGCCTCAAGTAGACCTGTTGACCATGGTCCCCAAGCCGGCCTCACATCGACCTGTTGCCTCTGATCCCCACCTGGGCCTGACGTGTACCTGGTATCTCTGGTCTTCACCTGGGCCTCATCTGGACCTAGTGACTCTGGTCGCCACCTGGGCTTCACTGGATCTGGTGACTCTGGTCCCCACCTGCACTTCACCTGGATCTGGAGACTCTGTTCCCCAACTGGACCTCTCCTGAACCTGGTGACTCTCTTTCCAACATGGACCTCACCTGGATCTGGTGACTCTGGTCTCAGTTTGGCCTCACCTGGACCTGGTGTCTCTTGTCCCCACTTTGACCTAACTCAGAACTGCTGAATCTTGCCCCACCTAGGCCGCACCCAGACCTGGTGACTCTTGTCCCCAGCTATGCCTCAATTCGATCTGATGAATCTGGTCCTCACGTGGGCCTCACATGGACCTGGGACTCAGCTGGATAGAGTGGCTCTGGTTCCCACAAGGGGCTCACCTGATACTGCTGACTGTGGTCTTATTCTATGCCTCACCAGGACCTAGTGATTCTGTTCCCCATCTGGGCCTGCATGGCCCTAGTAACTCTGGTCTTCACCCAGGCATCATTGGGACCTGGATACTCTATTCCACACCTGGACCTCACTTTGACCAGGGACCTCTGGTCCCATTATGGGCCTCAAACTAAACTGGTTACTCTGGTTCCCCCTCTGGGCCTCACCCTTACCTGGTGACTCTGGTCACCCTTTGGGCTTCACTTGGACCTGGTGAATCTGGTCCTTATCTGGTCCGCACCTGGATCTGGTGACTGGTCGCCACCTGGGCCTCACCTGGACGTGGTGAATCCTGTTGCCACCTGCGCCTCACCTGGACCTTGTGACTGTGGTCCCACCTGGTCCTCACCTGGATCTCGTGGCTCTGGTTCCCTTATGGGGCTTTCCTGGTCCTGGTTCCTGTGGTCTCCATCTGGCCTCACCTGGAGCACAATGACTCTGATCCATATTTGGGCCTCTCCTGGACTTGTAGACTCTGGTCCTTACCTGGGCATCATTGGGACCTGGATATTTTCTTATATACCTGGGCCTCACCTGGACCTGGTGACTGTGGTCCCACCTGGGCCTCACCTGGACGGGGTGAGTGGTTCCCACAGGGACCTCACCTGGACCTGGTGACTCAGGTCCTCATATGGGCATCATGGGACCTGGTTTCTCAGTTCCACATCGGGGCCTCACCTGGACCTAGTGATTCTTGTCCCACTCTGGTCCCCACCTGGATATCACCAGAACCGGGTGACACTGGTCCCCCTCTGGGACTCACCCGGAGCTGGAGACACTGGTCCTCAACTTGGCCTCAACAGGACCTCTTGAATCTACTCCTCACTTAGGCCTCGTCTGGACCTTGTGACTCTTTTCCCACCTGGCATCAATGGGACATGGTTACTCTGTTCCCCACCTTGGCCTCACCTGTACATGGTAACATTCTCCACAGTTTGGCCTCAACTGATCCTGATGACTCTGTTCCCCTCCTAGGCCTCAATCTGGACCTGGTGACTGTGGTCCCCACCTGGGTCTCACCTGTACCTGGTGACTCTCGTTCACACATGAACCACAACTGGACCTGGTGACTGTAGTGTTCTGATAGACTCACATTTACCTGGTGACTCTAGTCCCACTTGGGCCTCACCTGGATCTGGTGACTCTGGCATGGAGGTTGGCCTCCCCTGGACCTGGTGAGTGGGGTTGCCACCTGGGCCTCACCTGGACCTGGTGATTTTGGTCTTCACCTGAGACTACCCTGCTTCTGGTGTTTGTGGTCCCCACCTGGTCTTCACCTGGATTTGGGGACTCCGGTCCCCATCTGGGCTTTACCTGGCCCTGTTGACCATGGTCCTCAACTGGGCAAAATTGGGACCCGGTGACTGTGTTCCACCAGTGGACCTCACCTGGACCAGGTGACTCTGGTCACCCTCTGGGTGTCACCGTGCCCTAGTGACTGTGAACCCCACTTTGGCCTGACTTGGACCTGCTGACCCTGGTTGCCACCTGCGTCAGACCTCGAACTGTTGACTCTGGTACTTTCAAGGGCCTACCCTGGACCTGGTGATACTGGTCCCCAACTGGGCCTCCCCTGGACGTGGTGACTCTTGTCACCACCGGGGACTCACCAGGACCTGGTTACTTTGTTCCACACCTGGGCCTCAAGTAGACCTGTTAACCATGGTCCCCAAGCCGGCCTCACATGGACCTGTTGCCTCTGATTCTCACCAGGGCCTCAAGTGTACCTGGTAACTCTTGTCCTTAACTGGGCCTCATCTGGACCTAGTGACTCTGGTCCCCACCTGGGCTTCACCTGGATCTGGTGACGCTGGTCCCCACCTGTACTTCACCTGGATCTGGTGACTCTGGTCCCCACCTGGACCTCTCCTCGACCTGGTGACTCTCTTTCCAAAATGGATCTCACCTGGATCTGGTGACTCTCTTTCCAACATGGACCCCACCTGGATCTGGTGACTCTGGTCCTCAGTTTGGTCTCACCTGGACCTGGTGTCTCTCGTCCCTACTTTGACCTAACTCAGAACTGCTGAATTTTGCCCCACCTAGACCGCACCCAGACCTGGTGCCTCTTGTCCCCAGCTATGCCTCAATTCGATCTGATGAATCTGGTCCTCACGTGGGCCTCACATGGACCTGGGACTCAGCTGGATAGAGTGGCTCTGGTTCCCACAAGGGGCTTACCTGACACTGGTGACTGTGGTCCTATTCTGTGCCTCACCAGGACCTAGTGATTCTGTTCCCCATCTGGGCCTGCATGGCCCTAGTGACTCTGGTCCTCACCCAGGCTTCATTGGGACCTGGATACTCTATTCCACACCTGGGCCTCACTTTGACCAGCGACCTCTGGTCCCATTCTGGGCCTCAAACTAAACTGGTTACTCTGGTTACCCCTCTGGGCCTCACCCTGACGTGGTGACTCTGGTCACCACTTGGATATCACCAGAACCAGTGACTCTGCTCCCCCTCTGGACTCACCCGGAGCTGGGGTCAGTGGTCCTAATCTGGGCCTCAACCGGACCTGGTGAATCTACTCCTCAGTTAGGCCACGTCTGGACCTTGTGAGTCTTTTCCCACCTGGCATCAATGGGACATGGTTACTCTGTTCCCCACCTGGGCCTCATCTGGACATGATAACTTTGCTCCACACTTTGTTCTCAACTGGTCCTGATGACTCTGGCCCACCACCTAGGCCTCAATCTGGACCTGGTGACTGTGGTCCCCACCTGGGTCTCACCTGGACCTGGTGACTCTCGTTCCCACATGAACCACACCAGGACCTGGTGATGTGGTGTTCTTGTAGACTCAAATTTACCTGGTGACTCCGGTCCCCACTAGGGCCCACCAGGATCTGGAGACTCTGGCCTGCAGGTTGGCCTCACCTGGACCTGGTGAGTGGGATTGCCACCTGACCTCACCCATACCTGGTGACTCAGGTCCCCACGTGGGCCTCTTGGACCTTGTGAATATGGTCCTTACCTGGTCCTTCCCGGACCCGGGGACTCTGGTCACCACCTGGGCCTCACCTGGACCTGGTGAATCTTGTCCCCATCTGGGTCTCACCCAGTCCTGGTGATTTGTTCCCCACCTGGTCCTGATTGATGTGGACTCTTTCTTGGCCTCAATTGGAACTAGTGACTCTGATTCTATCTGCGCTTCACGCAGACCTGGTGACTCTGGTCCTCACCTGGGCATCGTTGGTACCTGGTGACTCTGTTCCACACCTGAGCCTCACCTGGACATGATGACTCTGGAAAAACTCTGGGTCTCACCCTGACCTGGTGACTCTGGTCCCCATCTGGATGTCACCTGGACCAGTGATTCTGGTACCCCTCTAGGCCTCAACCAGATCTGGGGACTCTGGTCCTCAACTGGGCCTCACCTGGACCTAGTGAATATGCTCCATCTGGACCTCATTCTGACCTGGTTACTCTGTTCCCTACTCGGCATCATTGGGACATGGTTCCACTGCATGGCCTGCAGGGTGACCTCACCTGGACCTGGTAAGTCTGGTCCCTACGTGGGCATCATCGGGACATGGTTCCTCTGCATGGCCTGCACGTTGGCCTCACCTGGACCTGGTGAGTGGGATTTCCACCTGGGCCTCACCCATACCTGGAGACACATGTTCCCACGTGGGTCTCACTTGGACCTGGTGAATCTGGTACTTACCTGGTCCTCACCTGGAACTGGTAACTCTGTTCACCACCTGGGCCTCACCTGGACCTGGTGTATCTGGTCCCCATCTGGGCCTCACCCAGTCTTGGTTACTTTGTTCCCAACCTGGACCTGATTGCTGTGTACTCCTTCTTGGCCTCACCTGGAACTGGTGACTCTGATCCTAAGTGGACCTCACCCAGATCTGGTGATTCTGGTCCTCACCTTTGGACCAATACGACCTGGATACTCTGTTCCACACCTGAGCCTCACCTGGACATGATGACTCTGTATCCCCTCTGAGCCTCACCCTGACATGGTGACTCTGGTCCCCATCTGGATGTCACCTAGACCAGGTGAAATTTGTACCCCTCTAGGCCTCAAAATACCTGGTGACTCTGGCCCTCAACTGGGCCTCACCGGTACCTAGTGAATATGATCCACACCTGCGCCTCATCTGGACCTGGTGACTCTGGTTCTACCTGGGGATCATCGGGATATGGTTACTCTATTCCCCACTGGGACTGACCTGTTCTTGTACCTCTGGTCCTGACTTTGGCCTCTTCAGAACCAGGTGACTCTGGCTCCACCTGGGCATCACCTGTAACTGGTGACTCTGATTCTAAGCATGGCCTCACCTGACCTGGTGACTGTGGTTCAGATTTGGACCTCACCTGGAACTCATGTCTCTGGTCCCACCTGGGCCTCACCAGGACCTGGAGTCTCTGGTACCCACCTGGGTAGCATCAGGATATGGTTACACTGTTCACTAACATTGACTCAGCCGGAACTTTTTACTCTGGTCTTCACCTGGACATGGTGACACTGGGTCCCACCTGGGTCTCACCTGGACATGGTGAGTCGGATCCCCATCTGGTTGATTCTCGTTCCCACGTGGACATCATGTGGACCTGGTGGCTGCAGTGTTTCTAACTTCTCATGTACCTTGTGACTCTGGTCCCCACCAGGGCCTCACCGGGACCTGGTGTGTGTGGTTGCCACCTGCACCTAACCTGGACCTGGGATTCTCGTCTACACCTGAGACTACCCTGGATCTGGTGACTGTGGTACCAACCTGGGCTTCACCTGGATTTGGGGACTCCGGTCCCCTCTGTACTCATCTGGCCCTGTTGACCATGGCACTCAACTGGGCAAAATTGGGACCCGATGACTGTGTTCCACAACTGGACCTCACCTGTACCAGGTGACTCTAATCCCCCTCTGGGTCTCCCCGTGCCCTAGTGACTGTGAACCCCACTTTCGCCTGACTTGGACCTGCTGACCCTGGTTGCCACCTGCGCCTGACCTCGAAATATTGACTCTGGTTCTTTCAAGGGCCTCCCGTGTACCTGGTGATCCTGGTCCCCACCAGGGCCTCACCTGGACGTGGTGACTCTTGTCACCACCGGGGACTCACCTGGACCTGCATTCTGTGTTCCATACCTGGGCCTCAAGTAGCCCTGTTGAACATGGTCCCAAGCCGGCCTCACATGGAACTGTTGCCTCTGATCCCCACCGAGGCCTCAAGTGTACCTGGTAACTCTGGTCCTAACCTGGGCCTCATCTGGATCTGGTGACTCTGGTCCCAACCAGGACTTCACCCGGATCTGGTGACTCTGGTCCGTCCTGGACCTCTCCTGGACCTGGTGACTCTCTTTCCAACATGGACCTCACTTGGATCTGGTGACTTTGGTCCTCAGTTAGGACTCACCTTTCCCTGGTGTCTTTCTTCCCCACTTTGACCTAACTCAGAACTGCTGAATCTTGCCCCACCTAGGCCGCACCCAGACCAGGTGACTCTTGTCCACAGATATGCCTCAATTCGACCTGTTGACTCTGGTCCTTACCTGGGCATCATTGGGACCTGGATACTCTCTTATATACCTGGGCCTTACCTGGACCTGGTGACTGTGTTCCCCACCTGGGCCTCACCTGGATGAGCTGACTGCTTCCCACAGGGACCTCACCAGGACCTGGTGACTCAGGTCTCAATATTGACATCGTGGGACCTGGTTTCTCAGTTCCACATTGGGGCCTCAGCTGGAGCTAGTGATTCTCGACCCCCTCTGGGCCTCACCCTGACGTGGTGACTCTGTTCTCCACGTGGATATCACCAGAACCGGGTAACTCTGGTCCCCCTCTGGGACTCATCCGGAGCTGGGGACACTGGTCCTCAACTGGGCCTCAACAGGACCTGGTGAATCTACTCCTCAGTTAGGCCTCGTCTGGACCTTGTGACTCTTTTCCCACCTGGCATCAATGGGACATGGTTACTCTGTTCCCCACCTGGGCCTCACCTGGACATGATAACTTTGCTCCGCACTTTGGCCTCAACTGGTCCTGATGACTCTGGTCCCGCCACCTAGGCCTCAATCTGGACTTGATGACTGTGGTCCCCACCTGGGTCTCACCTGGACCTGGTGACTCTCGTTCCCACATGAACCACACCTGGACCTGGTGACTGTGGTGTTCTTGTAGACTCACATTTACCTGGTGACTCGGGTCCCCACTAGGGCCTCACCTGGATCTAGTGACTCTGGCCTGCAGGTTGGCCTCACCTGGACCTGGTGAGTAGGGTTTGCCACCAGGGCCTCACCCATACCTGTTGACTCAGGTCCCCACGTGGGCCTCTTGGACCTGGTGAATCTGGACCTTACCTGGTCTTCTCCCAGACCCGTGGACTCTGGTCACCACCTGGGCCTCACCTGGATCTGGTGAATCTCGTTCCCACATGAACCGCACCTGGACCTAGTGACTGTGGTGTTCTTGTAGACTCACATTTACCTGGTGACTCCGGTCCCCACTAGGGCCTCACCTGGATCTAGTGACTCTGGCCTGCCGGTTGGCCTCACCTGGACCTGGTGAGTAGGTTTTGCCACCAGGGCCTCACCCATACCTGGTGACTCAGGTTCCCACGTGGACCTCTTGGACCTGGTGAATCTGGACCTTACCTGGTCCTCTCCCAGACCCGGGGACTCTGGTACACCACCTGGGCCTCACCTGGACCTGGTGACTCTGGTCCCCACCTGGACTTCACCTGGATCTGGTGACTCTGGTCCCCACCTGGAACTCTCCTTTACCAGGTGACTCTCTTTCCAACATGGACCTAACCTGGATCTGTTGACTCTGGTCCTCAGTTTGGACTCACCTGTTCCTGGTGTCTCTCTTCCCCACTTTGACCTAACTCAGAACTGCTGAATCTTGCCCCACCTAGGCCGCACCCAGACCAGGAGACTCTTGTTCACAGCTATGCCTCATTTCGACTTGATGAATCTGGTCCTCACGTGGGCCTCACATCACCTGGGACTCATCTGGATAGACTGGCTCTGGTTCCCACAAGGGGCTCACCTGATACTGGTGACTGTCGTCTTATTCTATGCCTCACCAGGACCTAGAGGTTCTGTTCCTGATCTGGGCCTGCATGGCCCTAGTGACTCTGGTCCTCACTGAGCCATCATTGGGACCTGGATACTCTGTTCCACACCTGGGCCTCACTTTGACCAGGGACCTCTGGTCCAATTTGGGGCCTCAAACTAAACTGGTTACTCTGGTTCCCCTCTGGGCCTCACCCTTACCTGGTGACTCTGGTCACCCCTTAGGCTTCACTTGGGCCTGGTGAATCTGGTCCTTAGCTGGACCGCACCTGGATCTGGTCGCCAGCTGTGCCTCACCTGGACTTGGTGAATCATGTTGCCACCTGCGCCTCACCTGAACCTTGTGACTGTGGTCCCACCTGGACCTCACCTGGATCTGGTGGTTCTGGTTCCCATATGGGACTCTCGTGGACCTGGTTCCTGTGGTCTCCATCTGGCCTCACCTGGAACACAATGACTCTGATCCATATTTGGGACTCTCCTGGACCTGTTTACTCTGGTCCTTACCTGGGCATCATTGGGACCTGCATACTCTCTTATATACCTGGGCCTCACCTGGACCTGGTGACTGTGTTCCCACCTGGGCCTCACCTGGACGAGGTGACTGGTTCCTTCAGGGACCTCACCAGGACCTGGTGACTCAGGTCCTCATATGGGCATCATGGGACCTGGTTTCTCAGTTCCACATAGGGGCCTCACCTGGACCTAGAGATTCTCGTCCCCTCTGGGCCTCACCCTGACGTGGTGACTCTGGTCCCCACCTGGATATCACCAGAACCGGGTGACTCTGGTATCCCTCTGGGAATCCCCTAGAGCTGGGAACACTGGCCCTCAACTGGGCCTCAACAGGACCTGGTGAATCTACTCCTCACTTAGGCCTCATCTGGACCTTTGACTCTTCCAACCTTGGATCAATGGGAAATGGTTACTCTGTTCCCCACCTGGGCATCAACTGGACATGATAACAATGCTCCACACTTTGGCCTCAACTGCTCCTGATGACACTCTTCCACCCACCTAGGCCTCAATCTGGACCTGGTGACTGTGATCCCCACCTGGGTCTCACCTGCACCTGGTGACTCTCGTTCCCACATGAACCACACCTGAACCTGGTGACTGTGGTGTTCTTGTAGACTCACATTTACCTGGTGACTCCGGTCCCCACTAGGGCCTCACCTGGATCTGGAGACTCTGGCCTGCAGGTTGGCCTCACCTGGACCTGGTGAGTGGGGTTGCCACCTGGGCCTCACCCATACCTGGTGACTCAGGTCCCCACGTGGGCCTCTTGGATCTGGTGAATCTGGTCCTTACCTGGTCCTTCCCGGACCCGGGGACTCTGATCACCACCTGGGACTCACCTGGACCTGGTGAATCTGGTCCCCATCTGGGTCTCACCCAGTCCTGGTGATTTGTTCCCCACCTGGACCTGATTGCTGTAGACTCTTTCTTGGCCTCACCTGGAACTAGTGACTCTGATTCTATCTGCGCATCACGCAGACCTGGTGACTCTGGTCCTCACCTGGGCATCGTTGGTACCTGGCGACTCTGTTCCACACATGAGCCTCACCTGGACATGATGACTCTGGAAAATCTCTGGGTCTCACCCTGCCCTGGTGACTCTGGTCCCCATCTGGATGTCACCTGGATGAGGTGATTCTGGTACCCCTCTAGGCATCAACCAAATCTGGTGACTCTGGTCCTCAACTGGGCCTCAGCTGGACCTAGTGAATTTGCTCCATCTGGGCCTCATTTGGACCTGGTGTCTCTGGTCCCCACCTGGGTATCATCGGGACATGGTTTCACTGCATGGTCTGCAGGTTGTCCTCACCTGGACCTGGTAAATCTGTTCCTTACCTGGGCATCATCGGGACATGGTTCCTCTGCATGGCCTGCATGTTGGCCTCACGTGGACCTGGTGAGTGGGGCGGCAAACTGGGCCTCACACATGCATTGTGACACAGGTCCCCGGTGGGTCTCACTTGGACCTGGTGAATCTCGTCCGTACCTGGTCCTCACCCAGAACTGGTATCTCAGGTCTCCACCTGGGAATAACCTGGATCTTGTGAATCTGGTCCACATCTTGGCCTCACCCACTCCTGGTGACTTTGTTCCCCACCTAGACCTGATTGCTGTGGACACCTTCTTGGCCTCACCTGGACCTGGTGACTCTGAACCTAACTGGGCCTCAACCAGATCTGGTGACTCAGGTCCTCACCTGAGGATCATTATGACCTGGATACTGTGTTCCAAAACTGAGCCTCACCTGGACATGATGACCATGGAACCCCTCTGGACCTCAGCCTGACATGGTGACTCTGGTCCCCATCTGGATGTCACCTAGACCAGGTGAATCTGGTACCACTCTAGGCCTCAACTTGACCTGGTGACACTGGTCCTCAACTGGGCCTCACCGGGACCTAGTGAACATGCTCCAAACCTGCGCCTCATCTGGACCTGGTGACTCTGGTTCTACCTGGGTATCATCGGGACATGGTTACTCTATTCCCCACTGGGACTGACCTGATCTGGTAACTCTGGTCCTGACTTTGGCCTCTTCTCTACCAGGTGACTCTGGCTTCACCTGGGCCTCACCTGTAACTGGTGACTCTGATCCTATGCATGGCCTCACCTGACCTGGTGACTGTGCTTCCCATCGGGACCTCACCTGGACCTCATGTCTCTGATCCAAACTGGGCCTCACCAGGACCTTGTGTCTCTGGTACCCACCTGGATAGCATCAGGATATTGTTACACTGTTCACTAACAGTGAACCAGCTGGACATATTAACTCCGGTCTTCACCTGGGCCACGCCTGTACATGGTGATTGTGGTCTGCACCTGAGACTACCCTGGATCTGGTGACTGTGGTCCCCACCTGGGCTTCACCTGGATTTGCGGACTCCGGTCCCCATCTGGGCTTCACCTGGCCCTGTTGACCATGGTCCTCAACTGGGCAAAATTGGGACCCGGTGACTGTGTTCCACAACTGGACCTCACCTGGACCAGGTGACTCTGGTCCCCCTCTGGGTGTCACCGTGCCCTAGTGACTGTGAACCCCACTTTGGCCTGACTTCGACCTGCTGACACTGGTTTCCACCTGCGCCTGACCTCGAACTGTTTACTCTGGTTCTTTCAAGGGCCTCTCCAGTACCTGGTGATCCTGGTCTCCACCTGGGCCTCACCTGGACGTGGTGACTCTTTTCACCACCGGGGACTCACCTGGACCTGCTTACTGTGTTCCACACCTGGGCCTCAAGTAGATCTGTTGACCATGGTCCCCAAGCCGGCCTCACATGGACCAGTTGCCTCTGATCCTCACCGGGGCCTCACGTGTACCTGGTAACTCTGGTCCTCACCTGGGCCTCATCTGGACCTAGTGACTCTGGTCCCTACCGGGGCTTCACCTGGATCTGATGACTCTGGTCCCCACCTGGACTTCACCTGGATCTGGTGACTCTGGTCCCCACCTGGACCTCTCCTGGTCCTGCTGACTCTCTTTCCAACATGGACCTTACCTGGATCTCGTGACTCTGGTCCTCAGTTTGGCCTAACCTGGATCTGGTGTCTCTCGTCCTCACTTTGACCTAACTCAGTACTGCTGAATTTTGCCCCACCTTCGCCGCACCCAGACCTGGTGACTCTTGTCCCCAGCTATGCCTCAATTCGACTTGATGAATCTGCTCCTCACGTGGGCCTCACATGGACCTGGGACTCAGCTGGATTGATGGCTCTGGTTCCCACAAGGGGCTCACCTGATACTGGTGACTGTGGTCTTATACTATGCCCTATCAGGACCTAGTAATTCTGTTCCCCATCTGGGCCTGCATGGCCCTAGTGACTCTGGTCCTCACCCAGGCATCATTGGGACCTGGATACTCTATTCCACACCTGGGCCTCACTCTGAACACGGACCTCTGGTCCCATTCTGGGCCTCAAACTAAACTGGTTACTCTGGTTCCCCCTCTGGGCCTCACCCTTACCTGGTGACTCTGGTCACCCCTTGGGCTTCACTTGGGCCTGGTGAATCTGGTCCTTAGCTTGTCCTCACTTGGATCTGATGACTGTTCTCCAACTGGGCCTCACCTGTACTTGGTGAATCCTGATACCACCTGTGCGTCACCTGGACCTTGTGACTGTGGACCCACCTGGACCACACCTGGATCTGGTGGCTCTGGTTCCCATATGGGGCTCTCCTGTAACTGGTTCCTGTGGTCTCCATCTGGCTTCACCTGGAACACAATGACTCTGATCCATATTTGGGCCTCTCCTGGACCTGTTAACTCTGGTCTTTACATGGGCATCATTGGGACCTGGATACTCTCTTATATACCTGGGCCTCACCTGGACCTGGTGACTGTGGTCCCACCTGGGCCTCACCTGGACGAGGTGACTGGTTCCCACAGGGACCTCACCTGGATCTGGTGGCTCAGGTTCTCATATGGGCATCATGGGACCTGGTTTCTCAGTTCCACATCGGGGCCTCACCTGGACCTAGTGATTCTCGTCCCCCTCTGGGCCTCACCGTGACGTGGTGACTCTGGTCACCACCTGGATATCACCAGAACCGGTGTTTCTGGTCCCCCTCTGGGACTCAACCAGAGCTGGGGACACTGGTACTCAACTGTGCCTCAACAGGACCTGGTGAATCTACTCCTCACTTAGGCCTCGTATGGACCTTGTGACTCATTTCCCACCTGGCATCAATGGGACAAGGTTACTCTGGTCCCCACCTGAACCTCACATGGACATGATAACTTTGCTCCACACTTTGTCCTCAACTGGTCCTGATGACCCTCGTACCCCCACCTAGGCCTCAATCTGGACCTGGTGTCTGTGGTCCCCACCTGCGTTTCACCTGGACCTGTTGACTCTCCTTGCCACATGAACCCCACCTGGACCTGGGGACTGTGGTGTTCTTGTAGACTCACATTTACCTGGTGACTGCGGTCCCCACTAGGGCCTCACTTGGATCTGGTGACTCTGGACCGCCGGTTGGCCTCACCTAGACCTGGTGAGTGGGGTTGCCACCTAGGCCTCACACATAGCTGGTGACTCAGGTCCCCACGTGAGCCTCTTGGACCTGGTGAATCTGGTCCTTACCTGGTCCTTTCTGAGACCCGGGGACTCTATCCCCACCTGGGCCTCACCTGGACCTGGTGAATCTGGTCCCCATCTGGGTCTCACCCAGGTCTGGTGACTTTGTTCCCCACCTGGACCTGATTGCTGTGAACTCTTTCTTGGCCTCACCTGCAACTGGTGACTCTGATCCTATCTGCGCCTCACCCAGATCTGGTGACTCTGGTCCTCACTTGGGCATCATTGGTACCTGGTGACTCTCTTCCACACCTGAGCCTCACCTGGACCCGATGACTCTGGAACCACTCTGGGCCTCCCCCTGACCTGGTGACTCTGGTCCCCATCTGGATATCTCCTAGACCAGGTGATTCTGGTACCCTTCTAAGACTCAGTTAGATATGGTGAAACTGGTCCTCAACTGGTCCTCACCTGGACCTAGTGAATATGCTCCATCTGGGCCTTATTTGGACCTGGTGACTCTGGTCCCTACCTGGGCATCATCGGGACATGGTTCCACTGCATGACCTGCAGATTTACCTCAACTGGACCTGGTAAATCTGGTCCCTACCTGAGCATCACCGGGACATGGTTCCTCTGCATGGCCTGCAGGTTGGCCTCACCTGGACCTGGTGAGTGGGGTTGCCACATGGGCCTCCCCCATGCCTTTTGACACAGGGCCCCACGTGGGCCTCCCTTTGACCTGGTGAATCCGGTCCTTACCTGGTCCTCACTCGGAACTAGTAAGTCTGGTCACAACATGGGAATCATCTGCACCTGGTGAATCTGGTCCCCATTGGGCCTCACCCAGTCCTGGTGACTTTGTTCCCCACCTGGACCTGATTGCTGTGGACTCCTTTTGGGCCTCACCTGGAACGGGTGACTCTGATCCTAACTGGGCTCATCCAGATCTGGTGACTCTGTCCTCACCTGTGGACCATTATGACCTGGATACTCTGTTCCACACCTGAGACTCACCTGGACATGATGACGCTGGATCCCCTCTGGGCCTCAGCCTGACATGGTGACTCTGGTCCCCATCTGGATATCACCAGAATCGGGTGACTCTGTTCCCCCTCTGGGACTCACCCGGAGCTGGGACACTGGTCCTCAACTGGGCACAACTGGACCTGGTGAATCTACTCCTCACTTAGGTCTCATATGGACCTTGTGACTCTTTTCCCACCTGGCATCAATGGGACATGGTTACTCTGTTCCCACTGGGCCTCACCTGGACATGATAACTTTGCTCCACACTTTGGCCTCAACTGGTCCTGATGACTCTGATCCCCCCACCTAGGCCTCAAACTGAACCTGGTGACTGTGGTCCCCACCTGGGTCACACCTGGACCTGGTGACTGTGGTCCCCACCTGGGTCTCACCTGGACCTGGTGGTCTCCTTCCTACATGAACCACGCCTGGACCTGGTGACTCTGGCGTTCTTGTAGACTCACTTTTACCTGGTGAATCCGGTCCCCACTAGGGACTCACGTGGATCTGGTGACTCTGGCCTGCAGGTTGGTCTCACAGGGACCTGGTTAGTGGGGTTGCCACCTGGGCCTCACCCATACCTGGTGACTCAAGTCCCTACGTGGGCCTCTTGGACCTGGTGAATCTTGTCCTTACCCGGTCCTCTCCTAGACCCGGGGACTCTTGTCACCACCTGGGCCTCACCTGGACCTGGTGAATCTGGTCCCCATCTGGGCCTCACCCAGTCCTAGTGACTTTATTCCCCACCTGGACCTGATTGCTGTGCCCTTTCTTGGCCTCACCTGGACTGGTGAGTCTGATCCTATCTGTGCGTCACCGAGACCGGGTGACTCTTGTCCTCACCTGGGCATCATTGGTACCTGGTGACTCTGTACCACACCTGAGCCTCACCTGGAAATATTGACTCTGGAACTGCTCTGGGCCTCACCCTGACCTAGTGACTCTGGTCCCCATCTGGATGTCACATGGACAAGGTGATTCTGGTACCCCCTAGGCCTCAAAAAGATCTGGTGACTCTGGTCTTCAAAGGGGACTCACCTGTACCTAGTGAATATGCTCCATCTGGGCCTCATTTGGACCTGGTGACTCTGGTCCATACCTGGGCATCATCGGGATATGGTTCCACTGCATGGCCTGCAGGTTGGCCTCACCTGGACCTGGTAGGTCTGGTCTCTACCTGGGCATCATCTGGATATGTTTCCACTGCATGGCATGCAGGTTGGCCTCACCTGGACCTGGTAATCTTCTCCCTACCTGGGCATCATCGGGATATGTTTCCACTGCATGGCCTGCAGGTTGGCCTCACCTGGACCTGGTGAGTGTTATTGCCACCTGGGCCTCACCCATACCTGGTGACTCAGGTCCCCACGTGGGCCTCTTGGACCTGGGGAATCTGGTCCTTACATGGTCCTATCCCAGAACGGGGACCCTGGTCACCACCTGTGCCTCACCTGGACCTGTTGAATCTGCTACCCCTCTAGGCCTCAACAAGATCTGGTGACTCGGATCCTATCTGCGCGTCACCCAGACCTGGTGACTCTGTTCCTCACCTGGGCATCATTGGGACCTGGTGACTGTGTTCCACACCTGAGCCTCACCTGAACATGATGACTCTGGAACCTCTCTGGGCCTCACCCTGACCTGGTGACTCTGTTCCCCATCTGGATGTCACCTGGACCAGGTGAATCTGGTACCCCTCTAGTCCTCAACCAGATCTGGGGACTCTGGTCCTCAACTGGGCCTCACCTGGACCTAGAGAATATGCTCCATCTGGGCCTCATTTGGACCTGGTGACTCTGGTCCCTACCTGGGCATCATCCGGACATGGTTCAACTGCATGGCCTACAGGTTGGCTTCACCTGGACCTGGTAACTCTGGTCCCTACCTGGGCATCATCGGGACATGGTTCCTCTCCATGTCCTGCATTTTGGCCTCACCTGGACCTGGTGAGTGGGGTTGCCACCTGGGCCTCACCCATATCTGGTGACACAGGTCCCCAGATGGAACTCACTTGGACCTGGTGAATCTGGTCCTTACCTGGTCCTCACCCAGCACTGGTAACTCTGGTCACCACCTGGGAATCACCTGGACCTGGTGAATCTGGTCCCCATCTGGGCCTCACGCAGTCTTGGTGACTTTGTTCCTCACCTGGACCTGATTGCTCTGGACTCCTTCTTGGCCTCACCTGGAACTGGTGACTCTGCTCCTAACTGGGCCTCACCCAGATCTGGTGACTCTGGTCGTCACCTGTGGACCATTATGACCTGGATATACTTTCCACACCTGAGCCTCACCTGAACTTGATGACTCTGAATCCCCTCTGGGCCTCACCCTGACATGGTGACTCTGGTCCCATCTGGATGTCACCTAGACCAGGTGAATCTGGTACCCCTCTAGGCCTCAACTTGACCTGGTGACTCTAGTCCTCATCTGGGGCTCATGGGACATAGTGAAAATACTCCCCACTGCGCATCATCTGGACATGGTGACTCTGGTTTTACCAGGGCATCATTAGGACATGGTTACTCTATTCCCTACTGGGACTGAACTGATCCTGGTAACTCAGGTCCTGACTTTGGCCTCTTCTGTACAAGGTGACTCTGGCTCCTCCTGGGCCTCACCTGTAACTGGTGACTCCGATCCTAAGCATGGCCTCACCAGACCTGGTGACTGTGGTCCCCATGGGACCTCACCTGGAGCTCATGACTCTGGTCCCACCTGGGCCTCACCAGGACCTGGTGTATCTGGTACCCACCTGGGTAGCATCAGGATATGGTTACCCTGTTCACTATCAGTGACCCAGCCGGACCTATTAACTCTGGTCTTCACCTGGGCCACACCTGGACATGGTGACACTGGTTCCCACCTGGGTCTCACCTGGACATGGTGAGTTGGAACCCCAAATGGTCCTCACCTGTAAGTGGTGATTCTCGTTACCACATGGACATCATGTGGACCTGGTGGCTGCAGTGTTTCTAGCTTCTCATGTACCTCGTGACTCTGGTCCCCACCAGGGCCTCACCGGGACCTGGTGAGTGTGGTTGCCACCTGCACCTCACCTGGACCTGGTGATTCTGGTCTGCACCTGAGACTACCCTGGATATGGTGACTCTGGTCCCCACCTGAGTTTCACCTGGATTTGGGGACTCCGGTCCCCATCTGGGCCTCACCTGTCCCTTTTGACCATGGTCCTCAACTGGGCCAAATTGGGACCCGGTGACTGTGTTCCACAACTGGACCGCACCTGGACCAGATCACTCTGGTCCCCCTCTGGGTGTCACCGTGCCCTAGTGACTGTGAACCCCACTTTGGCCTGACTTGGACCTGCTGACCCTGGTTGCCACCTACGCCAGACCTCGAACTGTTGACTCTGGTTTTTTCAAGGGCCTCCCCTGTACCTGGTGATCCTTCTCCCCACCTGCTCCTCACATGGACGTGGTGACACTTGTCCCAACCTGGGACTCACCTGGACCTGCTTACTATGTTCCACACCTGGGCTTCAAGTAGACCTGTTGACCATGGTCCCCAAGCCGGCCTCACATGGACCTGTTGCCTCTGACCCCCACCGGGGTCTCACGTGTACCTTGTAACTCTGGTCCTCACCTAGGCGTCAACTGGACCTAGTGACTCTGGTCCCCACCTGGGCTTCACCTGGATCAGGTGACTCTGGTCCCCACCTGGACTTCACGTGGATCTGGTGACTCTGGTCCCCATCTGCACCTCTGCTGGACCTGGTGACTCTCTTTCAAACATGGACCTCACCTGAATCTGGTGACTCTGGCCCTCAGTTTCGCCTCACCTGGACCTGGCGTCTCTCGTCCCCACTTTGACCTAACTCAGAACTGCTGAATCTTTCCCCACCTAGGCCGCACCCATACCTGGTGACTCTTGTCCCCAGCTATGCCTCAATTCGACCTGGTGGATAGAGTGGCTCTTGTTCCCACATGGGGCTCACCTGATACTGGTGACTGTGGTCTTTTTCTATGCCTCACCAGGACCTAGTGATTCTGTTTCCCATCTGGGCCTGCACGGTCCTAGTGACTCTGGTCTTCTCCCAGGCATCATTGGGACCTGGATACTCTATTCCACATCTGGGACTCACTCTGACCAGGGACCTCTGGTCCCATTCTTGGCCTCAAACTAAACTGGTTACTCCTGTTCCCCCTCTGGGCCTCACCCATACCTGGTGACTCTGGTCACCCCTTGGGCTTCATTGGGCTTGGTGAATCTGGTCCTTAGCTTGTCCTCACTTGGATCTGGTGAGTGGTCGCCACCTGGGCCTCACCTGGACTCGGTGAATCCTGTTTCCACCTGCGCCTCACCTGGACCTTGTGACTGTGGTCCCACCTGGTTCTCACCTGGGTCTGGTGGCTCTGGTTCCCATATGGGGCTCTCCTGTAACTGGTTCCTGTGGTCTCCATCTGGTCATTAAAAACACAATAACTCTGATCCATATTTGAACCTCTACTGGACCTGTTGACTCTGGTCCTTACCTGGGAATCTTTGGGAGCTGGATACTCTCTTATACAACTGGGCCTCACCTGGACCTGGTGACTGTGGTCCCACCTGGCCCTCACCGGGACGAGGTGACTCGTTCCCACAGGGACCTCACCTGGACCTGGTGACTCAGGACCTCATATGGGCATCATGGGACCTGGTTTCTCAGTTCCACATCGGGGCCTCACCTGGACCTAGTGATTCTCGTCCCCCTCTGGGCCTCACCCTGACGTGGTGACTCTGGTCCCCACCTGGATATCACCAGAACCGGGTGACACTGTTCCCCCTCTGGGACTCACCCAGAGCTGGGGACATTGGTCCTCAACTGGGCCTCAACAGGACCTCTGAATCTACTCCTCACTTAGACCTCATCTGGACCTTGTGACTCTTTTCCCACCTGGCATCAATGGGACATGGTTACTCTGTTCCCCACCTGCGCCTCACCTGGACATGATAACTTTGCTCTACACTTTGACCTCAACTGGTCCTGATGACTCTGGCTCCCCACCGGGCCTCAAACTGGACCTGGTGACTGTGGTCCCCACCTGGGTCTCACCTGGAATTGGTGACTCTCGTTCCCACATGAATCACACCTGGACCTGGTGACTGTGGTGTTCTTGTAGACTCTCTTTTACCTTGTGACTCCGGTCCCCACTAAGGTCTCACCTGTATCTGGTGACTCTGGCCTGCAGGTTGGCCTCACCTGGACCTGGTGAGGGGGTTGCCACCTGGGCCTCACCCATACCTGGTGACTCAAGTCCTTACAGGGGCCTC
This sequence comes from Canis lupus dingo, assembly GCF_003254725.2. Taxonomy (NCBI): domain Eukaryota; kingdom Metazoa; phylum Chordata; class Mammalia; order Carnivora; family Canidae; genus Canis; species Canis lupus. Next base: position 27,845 of record NW_026019468.1, on the reverse strand, counting down.
TTGGACCTGGTGAATCTGGTCCTTACCTGGTCCTACCCCAGACCGTGGACTCTGGTCAACACCTGGGCCTCACCTGGACCTGGTGAATCTGGTCCCTAACTGGGCCTCACCCAGTCCTGGTGACTTTGTTCCCCACCTAGACCTCATTGCTGTGGACTCTTTCTTCGCCTCACCTGGAACTGGTGACTCTGATCCTAACTGGGCCTCACCCAGATCTGGTGACTCTGGTCCTCACCTGGGCATCATTGGTACCTGGTGACTCTGTTCCACACCTGAGCCTCACCTGGACATGATGACTCTGGAACCTCTCTGGGCCTCACCCTGACCTGGTGACTCTGGTCTCCATCTGGATGTCACCTGGACCATGTGATTCTGATACCCCTTTGGCCTCCACCAGATCTGGTGACTCTGGCCCTCAACTGGACCTCACCTGGACCTAGTGAATATTCTCCATCTGGGCCTCATTTGGACCTGGTGACTCTGGTCCCTACCTGGGCATCATCCGGACATGGTTCAACTGCATGGCTTGCAGGTTGGCCTCACCTGGACCTGGTAACTCTGGTCCCTACCTGGGCATCATCGGGATATGGTTCCTCTGCATGGCCTGCATTTTGGCCTCACCTGGACCTGGTGAGTGGGGTTGCCACCTGGGCCTCACCCATACCTGGTGACACAGGTCCCCTCTTGGGCCTCACTTGGACCTGGTGAATCTGGTCCTTCCCTGGTCCTCACCTGCAACTAGTAACTCTGGTCACCACCTGGGAATCACCTGGACCTGGTGCATCTTGTCCCCATTGGGCCTCACTCATTCCTGGTGAATTTGTTCCCCACCTGGACCTGATTGCTGTGCACTCCTTCTTGGCCTCATTGGAACTGATGACTCTGATCCTAACTGGGTCTTACCCAGATCTGCTGACTCTGGTCCTCACCTGTGGACCATTATGACCTGGATACTCTGTTCCACACCTGAGCTTCACATGGACCTGATGATTCTGGATCCCCTCTGGGCCTCAGCCTGACATGGTGAATCTGGTCCCCACCTGGATGTCACCTAGACCAGGTGAATCTGGTACCCCTCTAGGCCTCAACTAGACCTGGTGACTCTGGTCCTCAACTGGGCCTCACCGGGACCTCGTGAATATGCTCCCCACCTGCGCCTCATCTGCACCTGGTGTCTCTGGTTCTACCTGGGCATCATCGGGACATGGTTACTCTATTCCCCACTGGGACTGACCTGATCCTGGTAACTCAGGTCCTGACTTTTCCTCTTCTGTACCAGGTGACTCTGGGTCCACCTGGGCCTCACCTGTAACTGGTGATTCTCGTTCCCACATGGACATCATGTGGACCTGGTGGCTGCGGTGTTTCTAGCTTCTCATGTACCTCGTGACTCTGGTCCCCACCAGGGCCTCAGCGGGACCTGGTGAGTGTTGTTGCCACCTGCATCTCACCTGGACCTGGTGATTCTGGTCTGCACCTGAGACTACATTGGATCTGGTGACTGTGGTCCCACCTGGACCTCACCTGGATCTGGTGGCTCTGGTTACCATATGGGGGTCTCCTGGACCTGGTTCCTGTGGTCTCCATCTGGCCTCACCTGGAACACAATGACTCTGTTCCATATTTGGGCCTCTCCTTGACCTGTTGACTCTGGTACTTACCTGGGCATCATTGGGACCTGGGTACACTCTTATATACCTGGGCCTCACCTGGACCTGGTGACCGTGGTCCCACCTGGGCCTCACTTGGATGAGGTGACTGGTTCCCACAGGGACCTCACCTGGACCTGGTGACTCAGGTCCTCATATGGGCATCATGGGACCTGGTTGCTCAGTTCCACATCGCGGCCTCCCCTGGACCTAGTGATTCTCATCCCACTCTGGGCCTCACTCTGACGTGGTGACTTTGGTCCCCACCTGGATATCACCAGAACCGGGTGACTCTGGTCCCCTTCTGGGACTCAACCAGAGCTGGGGACACTGGTCCTCAACTTGGCCTCAACAGGACCTGGTGAATCCACTCCTCACTTAGGCCTCGTCTGGACCTTGTGACTCTTTTCCCACCTGGCATCAACGGGACATGTTTACTCTGTTCCCTACCTGGGCCTCACCTGGACATGATAACTGTGCTCCGCACTCGGCCTCAAATGGTCCAGATGACTCTGGTCCCCCCACCAGGCCTCAATCTGGACCTGGTGACTGTGGTCCCCACATTGGTCTCACCTGGACCTGGTGACTCTCGTTCCCACATGAACCACACCTGGACCTGGTGACTGTGGTGTACTTGTAGACTCACATTTACCTGGTGACTCCGGTCCCCACTACGGCCTCACCTGGATCTGGTGACTCTGGCCTGCAGGTTGGCCTCTCCAGGACCTGGTGAGTGGGGTTGCCACCTGGGCCTCACCCATACCTGGTGACTCAGGTCCCCAAGTGGGCGTCTTGGACCTGGTGAATCTAGTCCTTACCTGGTCCTCTCCCATACCCGGGGACTCTGGTCACCACCTGGGCCTCACCTGGACCTCGTGAATCTAGTCCCCATCTGGGCCTCACGCAGTCCTGTTGACTTTGTTCCCAAATGGACCTGATTGCTGTGGACTCTTTTTTGTCCTCACCTGGAACTGGTGACTCTGATCCTATTTGCACGTCACGCAGACCTGGTGAATCTGATCCTACCCTTGGCATCATTGGTACCTGGTGACTCTGTTACACACCTGAAACTCATCTGGATATGATGACTCTGGAACCTCTCTGTGACTCACCCTGACCTGGTGACTCTGGTCCCCATCTGGATGTCGGCTGGACCAGGTGATTCTGGTACCGCTCTAGGCCTCAACCAGATCTGGTGACTCTGGTCCTCAACTGGGCCTCACCTGGACCTAGTGAATATTCTCCATTTGGGCCTCATTTGGACCTGGCAACTCTGGTAACTCCCTGGGCATCACCGGGACATGGTTCCACAGCATGGCCTGCAGGTTGGCCTCACCTGGACCTGGTAATTCTGGACCCTACCTGGGCATCATCGGACACGGTTCCTCTGCATGGCCTGCAGGTTGGCCTCACCTGGACCTGGTGAGTGGGGTTGCCACCTGGGCCTCACAAATACCTGGTGACACAGGTCCCCACGTGGGCCTCACTTGGACCTGGTGAATCTGGTCCTTACCTGGTCCTCACCCGGAATTAGTAACTCTGATCACCACCAGCGAATCACCTGGACCTTGTGAATCTGGTCCCCATTGGTCCTCTCCCAGTCCTGGTGACTTTGTTCCCCACCTGGACCTGATTGCTGTGGACTCCATCTTGGCCGCACCTGGAACTGGTGACTCTGAACCTAACTGGGCCTCACCCAGATCTGGTGACTCTGGTCCTCACCTGTGGACCATTATGACCTGGTTACTCTGTTCCACACCTGAGACTCACCTGGACATGATGACTCCGGATCCCCTCTGGGCCTCACCCTGACATGGTGACTCTTGTCCCCATCTGATATCACGTAGACCAGGTGAATCTGGTACCCCTCTAGGCCTCAACTACACCTGGTGACACTGGTCCTCAAGTGGGACTCACCGGGACCTAGTGAATAATCTCCCCACCTGAGCCTCATCTGGACCTGGTGACTCTGGTTCTACCTGGGCATCATCGGGACATGGTTACTCTATTCCCCACTAGGACTGACCTGATCCTGGTAAGTCTGGTCCTGACTTTGGCCACTTCTGTACCATGTGACTCTGGCTCCACTGGGCCTCACCTATAACTGGTGACTCTGATCCTAAGCATGGCCTCACCTGACCTGGTGATGTGGTTCCCATCGGGACCTCTTCTGGACCTCATGTCTCTGGTCCCACCTGGGTAGCATTAGGATATGGTTACACTGTTCACTAACAGTGACCCAGCCGGACCTATTAACTCTCGTCTTCACCTGGGCCACACCTGGACATGGTGACACTGGTTCCCACCTGGGTCTCACCTGGACATGGTGAGTCGGATCCCCACCTGGTCCTCACCTGTAACTGGTGATTTTCGTTCCCACATGGACATCATGTGGACCTGGTGGCTGCAATGTTTCTAGCTACTCATGTACCTCGTGACTCTGGTCCCACCAGGGCCTCACCGGGACCTGGTGAGTGTGGTTGCCACCTGCACCTCACCTGTACATGGTGATTCTGGTCTGCACCTGAGAATACTCTGGATCTGGTGACTGTGGTCCCCACCTGGGCTTCACCTCGATTTGGGGACTCCGGTCCCCATCTGGGCCTCACCTGGCCCAGTTGACCATGGTCCTCAACTGGGCGAAATTGGGACCCGGTGACTCTGTTCCACACCTGGACCTCACCTGGACCAAGTGACTCTGGTCCCCCTCTGGGTCTCACCGTGCCCTAGTGACTGTGAACCCCACTTTGACCTGACTTGGACCTGCTGACTCTGGTTGCCACCTGCTCCTGACCTCGAACTCTTGACTTGGTTCTTTCAAGGGCCTCCCCTGGACCTGGTGATCCTGGTCCCCAACTGGGCCTCACCTGGACGTGGAGACTCTTTTCACCACCGGGGACTCACCTGGACCTGGTTACTGTGTTCCACACCTGGGCCTCAAGTAGACCTGTTGACCATGGTCCCCAAGCCGGCCTCACATGGACCTGTTGCCTCTACCCCACTGGGGCCTAACGTGTACCTGGTAACACTGGTCCTCACCTGGGTCTCATCTGGACCTAATGAATCTGGTCCCCACCTTGGCTTCACCTGAGTCTGGTGACTCTGGTACCCACCAGGACTTCACCTGGTTATGGTGACTCTGGTCCCCACCTGGGCCTCTCCTGGACCTGGTGACTCTCTTTCCAACATGGACCTCACCTGGATCTGGTGACTCTGGTCCTCAGTTTGGCCTCACCTGGACCTGGCGTCTCTCGTCTCCATTATGACCTAACTCAGAACTGCTGAATCTTGCCCCACCTAGGCTGCACCCAGACCTGGTGACTCTTGTCCCCAGCTATGCCTCAATTCGACCTGATGAATCTGGTCCTCAAGTGAGCCTCACATGGACCTGGGACTCAGCTGGATAGAGTGGCTCTGGTTCCGGTACGGGGCTCAAATGATACTGCTGACTGTGGTCTTATTCTATGCCTCAACAGGACCTAGTGAATCTGTTCCCCATCTGGGCCTGCATGGCCCTAGTGACTCTGGTCCTCACCCAGGCATCATTGGGACCTGGATACTCTATTCCACACCTGGGCCTCACTCTGAACAGGGACCTCTGGTCCCATTCTAGGCCACAAACTAAACTACTTACTCTGGTTCCCCCTCGGGGCCTCACCCTTACCTGGTGACTCTGGTCACCCCATGGGCTTCATTTGGGCCTGGTGAATCTGGTCCTTAGATTGTCCTCACTTGGATCTGGTGACAGCTCACCACCTGGGCCTCACCTGGACATGGTGAATCCTGTTGCCACCTGCGCCTCACCTGGACCTTGTGACTGTGGTCCCACCTGGACCTCACCTGGATCTGGTGGCTCTGTTTCCCATATGGGGCTCTCCTGGACCTGGTTCCTGTGGTCTCCATCAGACCTCACCTGGAACACAATGACTCTGATCCATATTGATCCATATTGATCTGATCTGAGTCCATATGACTCTGATCTCATGGACATCTTGACTCTGGTCCTTACCTGGGCATCGTTTGGACCTGGATACTCTGTTATACACCTGGGCCTCACCTGGACCTGGTGACTGTGATCCCACCTGGGCCTCACCTGGAAGAAGTGACTGGTTCCCACAGGGACCTCACCTGGACCTGGTGACTCAGGTCATCATATGGGCATCATGGGACCTGGTTTCAGTTCCACATCGGGGCCTCTCCTGGACCTAGTGATTCTCGTCATCCTCTGGGCCTCACCCTGACGTGGTGACTCTGGTCCCCACCTGGATATCACCAGAACCGGGTGACTCTGGTCCCACATTGGGACTCACCCGGAGCTGGGGACACTGGTCCTCAACTGGGCCTCAGCAGGACCTGGTGAATCTACTCCTCACTTAGGCCTCGACTGGACCTGTGACTCTTTACCCATCTAGCATCAATGGGACATGGTTACTCTGTTCCCCACTTGGGCCTCACCTGCACATGATATCTTTGCTCCACATATTGGCCTCAACTGGTCCTGATGACTCTGGACCCACCACCTATGCCTCAATCTGGACCTGGTGACTGTGGTCCCCACCTGGGTCTCACCTGGACCTGGTGACTCTCGTTCCCAATTGAATCACACCTGGACCTGGTGACTGTGGTGTTCTCGTAGACTCAATTTTCCCTGGTGACTGGTCACCATTAAGTCCTCACCTGGATCTGGTGACTCTGGCCTGCAGATTGGCCTCACCTGGACCTGGTGAGTGGGGTTGCCACCTGCGCCTCACCCATACCTGGTGACTCAGGTCCCCACGTGGGCCTCTTGGACCTGGTGAATCTGGTCCTTACCTGGTCCTCTCCCAGACCCGGGGACTCTGGTCACCACCTGGGCCTCACCTGGACCTGGTGAATCTTGTCCCCATCTGGGCCTCACCCAGTCCTGCTGACTTTGTTCCCCACCTGGACCTGATTGCTGTGGACTCTTTCTTGGCCTCACCTGGAACTGGTGACTCTGATCCTATCTGGGCGTCGCCCAGACCTGGTGATTCTGGTCCTCCCCTGGGTATCGTTGGTACCTGGTGACTCTGTTCCACACCTGACGCTCACCTGGACATGATGACTCTGTAACCACTCTGGGGCTCACCATGACCTGGTGACTCTGGTCCCCATCTTGATGTCACCTGGACCATGTGATTCTGATACCCCTCTAGGCCTCCACCAGATCTGGTGACTCTGGCCCTCAACTGGACCTCACCTGGACCTAGTGAATATTCTCCATCTGGGCCTCATTTGGACCTGGTGACTCTGGTCCCTACCGGGGCATCATCCGGACATGGTTCCACTTCATGACCCGCAGGTTGGTCTCACCTGGACCTGGTAACTCTGGTCCCTACCTGGGCATCATCGTGACATGGTTCCTCTGCATGGCCTGCAGGTTGGCCTCACCTGGACCTGGGGAGTGTGGTTGCCACCTGGGCCTCACACAGACCTGGTGACACAGGTCCCCACGTGGGCCTCACGTGGACCTGTTGAATCTTGTCCTTACCTGGTCCTCACCCGGAACTGGTAAGTCTGGTCACCACCTGGAAGTCACCTGGACCTGGTGAATCTGGTCCCCATCTGGGCCTCACCCAGTCCTGGTGAATTTGTTGCCCACCTGGACCTGATTGCTGTGGACTCCTTCTTGGTCTCACCTGGAATTTGTGACTCTGATCCTAACTGGGCCTCTACCAGATCTGGTGACTCTGGTCCTCACCTGAGGACCATTTTGATCTGGATACTCGGTTCCACACCTGAGCCTCACCTGGACATGATGACTCTGGATCTACTCTGGGCCTCACCCTGACATGGTGACTCTGGTCCCGATCTGGATGTCACCTAGACCAGGTGAATCTGGTACCCCTCTAGGCCTCAACTAGAACTGGTGACTCTGGTCCTCAACTGGGCCTCAGCGGGACCTAGTAAACATGCTCCCCACCTGCGCCTCATCTGGACCTGGTGACTCTGGTTCTACCTGGGCATCATCCGGACATGGTTACTCTATTCCCCACTGGGACTGACCTGATCCTGATAACTCTGGTCCTGACTTTGGCCTATTCTGTACCAGGTGACTCTGGCTCGACCTGGGTCTCACCTGTAACTGGTGACTCTGATCCTAAGCATGGCCTAACCTGACCTGTTGACTGTGGTTCCCATCGGGACCTCACCTGGACCTCATGTCTCTGGTCCCACTTGGGCCTCACCAGGACTTGGTGTCTCTGGTACCAACCTAGGTAGCATCAGGATGTGGTTACACTGTTCACTAACAGTGACCCAGCCGGACCTATTAACTCTGCTCTTCACCTGGGCCACACCTGGACATGGTGATTCTGGTCTGCACCTGAGACTTCCCTGAATCTGGTGACTGTGGTCCCCACCTGGGTTTCACCTGGATTTCGGGACACCGGTCCCCATCTGGGCCTCACCTGGGCCTGTTGACCATGGTCCTCAACTCTTCAAAATTGGGACCCGGTGAGTGTGTTCCACAACTGGACCTCACCTGGACCAGGTCACTCTGGTCCCCCTCTGGGTCTCACGTGCCCTAGTTACTGTGAACCCCACTTTGACCTGACTTGGACCTGCTGACCCTGGTTGCCACCTGCGCCTGACCTCGAACTGTTGACTCTGGTTCTTTCAAGGGCCTCCACTGTACCTGGTGATTCTGGTCCCCACCTGGGCCAAACGAGGACGTGGTGACACTTGTCACCACCGGGGAATCACCTGGACCTGCTTACTGTGTTCCACACCTGGACTCAAGTAGACCTGTTGACCATGGTCCCTAAGCCGGCCTCACATGGACCTGTTGCCTCTGATCCCCACCGGGGCCTCACGTGTACCTGGTAACTCTGGTCCTCACCTGGGCCTCATCTGGACCTAGCGACTCTGGTCCCCACCTGGACTTCACCTGGATCTCGTGACTCTGGTCCCCACCTGGACTTCACCTGAATCTGATGACACTGGTCCCCACCTGGACCTCACCTGGACCTGATGACTCTCGTCCTCAGTTTGGCCTCACCTGGACCTGTTGACTCTTGTCCCCACTTTGAACTAACTCAGAACTACTGAATCTTGCCCCACCTAGGCCGCACCCAGACCTGGTGACTCTTGTCCCCAGCTATGCCTCTATTCGACCTGATGAATATGGTCCTCACCTGGGTCTCACATGGACCTGGGACTCAGCTGGATAGAGTGGCTCTGGTTCCCACAAGGGGCTCACCTGATACTGCTGACTGTGGTTTTATTCTATGCCTCACCAGGACCTGGTGATTCTGTTCCCCATCTAGGCCTGCATGGCCCTAGTAACTCTGTTCCTCACCCAGGAATCATTGGGACCTGGATACTCTATTCCACACCTGGGACTCACTCTGACCAGGGACCTCTGGTCCCATTCTGGGCCTCAAGCTAAACTGGTTACTCTGGTTCCCCCTCTGGGCCTCACCCTTATCTGGTGACTCTGGTCACCCCTTTGACTTCTCTTGGGCCTGGTGAATCTGGACCTTAGCTGGTCCGCACCTGGATGTGGTGACTAGTCGCCACCTGGGCCTCCCCTGGACTCGGTGAATCCTGTTGCCTCCTGCACCTCACCTGGACCTTGTGACTGTGTTCCCACCTGGACCTCACATGGATCTGGTGGCTCTGGTTCCCATATTGGTCTGTCCTGGACCTGGTTCCTGTGGTCTCCATCTGGCCTCACCTGGAAAACAATGACTCTGATCCATATTTGGGCCTCTCCTGGATCTGTTGTCTCTGGTCCTTACCTGGCCTCATTGGGACCTGGATACTCACTTATATACCTGGGCCTCACCTGGACCTGGTGACTGTGGTCCCACCTGGGCCTCACTTGGACGAGGTGCCTGGTTCCCACAGGGACCTCACCTGGACCTGGTGACTCAGGTCCTCATATGGGCATCATGGGACCTGGTTTCTCAGTTCCACATCGGGGCCTCACCTGGACCTAGTGATTCTCATCCCCCTCTAGACCTCACCTGACATTGTGACTCTGGTCTCCAGCTGGATATCACCAGAACCGGGTGACTCTGGTCCCCCTCTGGGACTCACCCGGCGCTGGGGACACTGCTCCTCAACTGGGCCTCAACAGGACCTGGTGAATCTTCTCCTCACTTAGGCCTCGTATGGACCTTGTGACTCTTTTCCCACCTGGCATCAATGGGACATGGTTACTCTGTTCCCCACCTGGGCCTCACCTGGACATGATAACTTTGCTCCGCACTTTGGCCTCAACTGGTCCTGATGACTCTGATCACACACCTAGGCCTCAATCTGGACCTGGTGACTGTGGTCCCCACCTGGGTCTCACCTGGACCTGGTGACTCTTGTTCCCACATGAACCACACCTGGACCTGGTGACTGTGGTGTTCTTGTAGACTCACATTTACCTGGTGACTCCGGTCCCCATTAGGGGCCCCCTGCAACTCGTAACTCCGGTCCCTACCTGGGTATTATCGGGACACGGTTCCTCTGCATGGCCCGAAGGTTGGCCTCACCTGGACCTGGTGAGTGGGGTAGCCATCTGGGCCTCACCCATACCGGTGATACAGGTCCCCACTTGGGCCTCACTTGGACCTGGTGAATCTGGTCCTTACCTGGTCCTCACCCGGAACTGGTAACTCTGGTCACAACCTGGGAATCACCTGGACCTGGTGAATCTGGTCCCCATCTTGGCCTCACCAAGTCCTGGTGACTTTGTTCCCCACTGAGACCTGATTGCTGTGGACTCCTTCTTGGCCTCACCTGGTACTGGTGAGTCTGACGCTATGTGGGCCTCACCCAGATCTGGTGACTCTGGTCTTCACCTGTGGACCATTATGACCTGGATACTCTGTTCCACACCTGAGCCTCACCTGCACATGATGACTCTGGATCCTCTCTGGGCCTCACCGTGACATGGTGACTCTGGTCCCCATCTGGATGTCACCTAGACCAGATGAATCTGGTACCCTTCTAGGCCTCAACTAGACCTGGGCATTCTGGACCTCAACTGGGCCTCAGCGGGACCTAGTAAACATGCTCCCCACCTGCGCCTCATCTGGACCTGGTGACTCTGGTTCTACATGGGCATCATCGGGACATGGTTACTCTATTCCCCACTGGGACTGACCTGATCCTTGTTACTCTGGTCCTGTCTTTGGCCTCTTCTGTCTTAGGTGACTCTGGCTCCATCCGGGACTCACCTCTAACTGGTGACTCTGATCCTAAGCATGGCATCTCCAGACCTGGTGACTGTGGTTCCCAATGGAACCTCACCTGGACCTCTTGTCTCTGGTCCCTCCTGACCCTCACCAGGATCTGGTGTCTCTGGTACCCACCAGGGTAGCATCAGGATATGGTTACACTGTTCACTAACAGTGACCCAGCCAGAACTATTAACTCTGGTCTTGACCTGGGCCACACCTAGACATGGTGTCACTGGTTCCCACCAGGGTCTCACCTGGATATGGTGAGTCGGATCCCCACCTGGTCCTACCTGTAACTGGTGATTCTCGTTCCCACATAGACATCATGTGGACCTGGTGGCTGCAGTGTTTCTAGCTTCTCATGTACCTCGTGACTCTGGTCCCCACCAGGGCCTCACCGGGACCTGGTGAGTGTGGTTGCCACCTGCACCTCACCTGTACATGGTGATTCTGATCTGCACCTGAGACTACCCTGGATCTGGTGACTGTGGTCCCCACCTGGGCTTCACCTGGATTTGGGGACTCCGGTCACCATCTGGGCCTCACATGGCCCTTTTGACCATGGTCCTCAACTGGGCAAAATTGGGACACGGTGACTGTGTTCCACAACTGCACCTCACCTGGACCAGGTCACTCTGGTCCCCCTCTGGGTGTCACCGTGCCCTAGTGACTGTGAACCCCACTTTGGCCTGACTTGGACCTGCTGACCCTGGTTGCCACCTACGCCAGACCTCGAACTGTTGACTCTGGTTCTTTCAATGGCCTCCCCTGGACCTGGTGATCCTTGTCCCCACCTGCTCCTCAACTGGACGTGGTGACACTTGTCCCTACCGGGGATTCACCTGGACCTGCTTACTATGTTCCACACCTGGGCCTCAAGTAGACCTGTTGACCATGGTCCCCAAGCCGGCCTCACATGGACCTGTTGCCTCTGATCCCCATCGGGGCCTCACGTGTACCTTGTAACTCTGGTCCTCACCTGGGTCTATACTGGACCTAGTGACTCTGGTCCACACCTGGGCTTCAGCTGGATCTGGTGACTCTGGTTCCCACCTGGACGTCACGTGGATCTGGTGACTCTGATCCCCACCTGGACCTCTCCTGTACCTAGTGACTCTCTTTCCAACATGGACCTTACCTGGATCTGGTGACTCTGGTCCACCCCAGGACCTCTCCTGGACCTGGTGACTCCTTTCCAACATGGACCTCATGTGGATCTGGTGACTCTGATCCTCAGTTTGGTCTCACCTCCACTTGGTGTCTCTCGTCCGCACTTTGACCTAACTCAGAACTGCTGAATCTTGCCCCACCTAGGCCGCACCCAGACCTGGTGACTCTTGTCCCCAGATATGCCTCAATTCGACCTAATGAATCTGGTCCTCACGTGGGCCTCACATGGACCTGGGACTCAGTTGGATAGAGTGGCTCTGGTTCCCACAAGTGGCTCACCTGATACTGCTGACTGTGGTCTTATTCTAAGCCTCACCAGGACCTAGTGATTCTGTTCCTGTTCCCCATCTGGGCCTGCATGGCCCTCGGCACTCTGGTCCTCACCCAGGCATCATTGGGTCCTGGATACTTTATTCCACATCTGGGACTCACACTGAACAGGGACCTCTGTTCCCATTCTGGGCCTCAAACTAAACTGGTTACTCTGGTTCCCCCTCTGGGCCTCACCCTTACCTGGTGACTCTGGTCACCCCTTGGGCTTCACTTGGGCCTGGTTAATCTGGTCCTTAGCTGGTCCGCACCTGGATGTGGTGACTGTTCGCCACCTGGTCCTCACCTGGACTTGGTGAATCCTGTTGCCATCTGCGCCTCACCAGGACCTTGTGACTGTGGTCCTACATGGACCTCACCTGGATCTGGTGGCTCTGGTTCCCATATGTGGGTCTCCTGGACCTGGTTGCTGTGGTCTCCATCTGGCCTCACCTGAAACACAATGACTCTGATCCATATTTGAACCTCTACTGGACCTGTTGACTCTGGTCCTTACCTGGGCATCTTTGGGAGCTGGATACTCTCTTATATAACTGGGCCTCACCTGGACCTGGTGACTGTGGTCCCACCTGGCCCTCACCGGGACGAGGTTACTCGTTCCCACAGGGACCTCACCTGGACCTGGTGACTCAGGTCCTCATATGGGCATCATGGGACCTGGTTTCTCAGTTCCACATCGCGGCCTCACCTGGACCTAGTGATTCTCTTCCCCCTCTGGGCTTCACCCTGACGTGGTGACTCTGGTCCCCACCTGGATATCACCAGAACCGGGTGACTATGTTCCCCCTCTGGGACTCACCCAGACCTGGGGACATTGGTCCTCTACTGGGCCTCAACAGGACCTGGTGAATCTTCTCCTCACTTAGGCCTCGTCTGGACCTAGTGACTCTTTTTCCACCTGGCATCAATGGGACATGGTTACTCTGTTCCCCACCTGCGCCTAACCTGGACATGATAACTTTGCTCCACACTTTGGCCTCAACTGGTCCTGATGTCTCTGGCTCCCCACCTAGGCCTCAATCTGGACCTGGTGACTGTGGTCCCCACCTGGGTCTCACCTGGACCTGGTGACTCTCGTTCCCACATGAATCACACCTGGACCTGGTGACTGTGGTGTTCTTGTAGACTCACTTTTACCTAGTGTCTCCGGTCCCCACTAAGGTCTCACCTGTATCTGGTGACTCTGGCCTGCAGGTTGGCCTCACCTGGACCTGGTGAGTGGGGTTGCAACCTGGGCCTCACCCATACCTGGTGACTCAAGTCCCCACAGGGGCCTCTTGGACCTGGTGAATCTTCTCCTTACCTGGTCCTCCCCGTAGACCGGGGACTCTGGTCACCACCTGGGCCTCACCTGGACCTGGTGAATCTGTTCCCCAACTGGGCCTCACCCAGTCCTGGTGAATTTGTTCCCCACCTGTACCTGATTGCTGTGGACTCTTTCTTGGCCTCACCTGGAACTGGTGACTCTGATCCTATCTGGGCGTAACCCAGACCTGGTGACTCTCGTCCTCACCTGGGCATCCTTGGTACCTGGTGACTCTGTTCCACACCTGAGCCTCACCTGAACATGATTACCCTTGAACATCCCTGGGCCTCACCCTGACCTGGTGACTCTGGTCCCCCTCTGGATGTCACCAGGACCAGGTGATTCTGGTATCCTTCTATGCCTCAACCAGATCTGGTAACTATGGTCCTCTTCTGGGCACCACCTGGACCTAGTGAATATGCTCCATCTGGGCCTCACCTGGACCTGGTAACTCTGGACCCTACCTGGGCATCATTGGACACGGTTCCGCTGCATGGCCTGCAGGTTGGCCTCACCTGGATCTGGTAACTCTGGTCCCAACCAGGGCATCATCGTGACATGTTTCCTCTGCATGGCCTGCATGTTGGCCTCACCTGGACCTGGGGAGTGGTGTTGCCACCTGGGCCTCACCCATACCTGGTGACACAGGTCCCCACGTGGGCCTCACGTGGACCTGTTGAATCTTGTCCTTACCTGGTCCTCACCCGGTACTGGTAAGCCTGGTCACAACCTGGAAGTCACCTGGACCTGGTGAATCTGTCCCCATCTGGGCCTCACCCGGTCCTGGTGAATTTGTTGCCCACCTGGACCTCATTGCTGTGGACTCCTTCTTGGGCTCACCTGGAACTCGTGACTCTGATCCTAACTAGGCCTCACCCAGATCTGGTGACTCTGGTCCTCACCTGTGTCCATTGTGACCTGGATACTCTGTTCCACACCTGAGCCCTACCTGGACATGATGACTTGGATCCACTCTGGGCCTCACCCTGACATGGTGATCTAGTCCGCATCTGGATGTCACCTAGACCAGGTGAATCTGGTACCCCTCTAGGCCTCAACTAGACCTGGCGACACTGGTCCTCAACTGGGCCTCAGCAGGACCTAGTAAACATGCACCCCACCTGTGCCTCATCTGGACCTGGTGACTCTGGTTCTACCTGGGCATCATCGGGACATGGTTACTCTATTCCCCACTGGGATTGACCTGATCCTGGTAACTCTGGTTCTGACTTTGGCCTATTCTGTACCAGGTGACTCTGGCTCGACCTGGGTCTCACGTGTAACTGGTGACTCTGATCCTAAGCATGGCCTCACCTGACCTGGTGACTGTGGTTCCCATTGGGATCTCACCTGGACCTCATGTCTCTGGTCCGACCTGGGCCTCACCAGGACCTGGTGTCTCTGGTACCAACCTGGGTAGCATCAGGATATGGTTACACTGTTCACTAACAGTGACCCAGCCGGACCTATTAACTCTGCTCTTCACCTGGGCCACACCTGGACATGGTGATTCTGGTCTGTACCTGAGCCTTCCCAGGATTTGGTGACTGTGGTCCCCACCTGGGCTTCACCTTGACTTGGGGACTCCGGTCCCCATCTGGGCGTCTCCTGGCCCTATTGACCATGGTCATCATCTGGGCAAAATTGGTACCCGGTGACTGTGTTCCACAACTGGACATCACCTGGACCAGGTGATTCTGGTCCCCCTCGGGGTGTCACCGTGCCCTCGTGACTGTGAACCCCACTTTGGCCTGACTTGGACCTGCTGACCCTGGTTGCCAGCTGCGCCTGGCCTCCAACTGTTGACTCTGGTTCTTGCAAGGTCGTCCTCTGGACCTGGTGATCCTGGTCCCCACCTGGGCCTCACCTGGACGTGGTGACTCTTGTCACCACCAGGGACTCACCTGGACCTGCTTACTGTGTTCCACACCTGGGCCTCAAGTAGATCTGTTGACCATGGTCCCCAAGCCGGCCTCACATGGACCTGTTGCCTCTGATCATCACCGGTATCTCACGTGTACCTGGTAACTCTGGTCCGCACCTGGGCCTCATCTGGTCCTAGTGACTCTGGTCCCCACCGGGGCTTCACCTGGATCTGGTGACTCTGGTCCCCACATGGACTTCACCTGGATCTGGTGACTCTGGTCCCCACCTGGACCTCTCCCGGACCTTGTGACTCTCTTTCCAACATGGACCTCACCTGGATCTGGTGACTCTGGTCCTCAGTTTGGCCTACACCTGAACCTGGTGTCTCTCGTCCCCACTTTGACCTAACGCAGAACTGCTGAATCTTGCCCCACCTAGGCCGCACCCAGACCTGGTGACTCTTGTCCCCAGCTATGCCTCAATTCGAACTTATGAATCTGGTTCTTACGTGGGCCTCACATGGACCTGGGACTCAGCTGGATAGAGTGGCTCTGGTTCCCACAAGGGGCTCACCTGATACTGCTGACTGTGGTCTTATTCTATGCCTCACCAGGACCTAGTGATTCTGTTCCCCATCTGGGCCTGCATGGCCCTAGTGACTCTGGTCCTCACCCAGGCATCATTGGGACCTGGATACTCTATTCCACGCCTGGGCCTCACTCTGACCAGGGACCTCTGGTCCCATTCTGGGCCTGAAACTGAACTGGTTACTCTTGTTCCCCCTCTGGGTCTCACCCTTACTTGGTGACTCTGGTCAACCCTTGGGCTTCACTGGGCATGGTGAATCTGGTCCTTACCTGGTCCTCTCCCAGACCCGGGGACTCTGGTCAACACCTGGGCCTCACCTGGACATGATGACTCTGGATCCCCTCTGGGGCTCACCCTGACCTGGTGACTCTGGTCCCCATCTAGATGTCACCTGGACCAGGTGATTCTGGTACCCCTCTAGGCTCAACAAGATCTGGTGACCTGGTCCTCAACTGGGCCTCACCTGGACCTAGTGAATATGCTCCATCTGGGCCTCATTTGGACCTGGTGACTCTGGTCACTACCTGGGCAACATCGGGGCATGATTCCACTGCATGGCCTGCAGGTTGGACTCACCTAGACCGGAAACTCTGGACCCTCCCTGGGCATCATCGGGACACGGTTCTTCTGCATGGCCTGCACGTATGCCTCACCTGGCCCTGGTGAGTGGGTTTTCCACCTGGGCCTCACCCATACCTGGTGACACAGGTCCCGACGTGGGCCTCTTGGACCTGGTGAATCTTGTACCTTACCTGGTCCTCTCCCAGACCCGGGGACTCTGGTCACCACCTGGGCCTCACCTGGACCTGGTGAATCTGGTCCCTATCTGGGCCTCACCCAGTCCTGGTGACTTTGTTCCTCACCTGGACCTGATTGCTGTGGACTCTTACTTGGCCTCACCTGGAAATGGTGACTCTGATTCTATCTGCGCGTCACCCAGACCTGGTGACTCTGTCCTCACCTGGGCATCATTGGTACCTGGTGACTCTGTTCCACACCTGAGCCTCACCTGGACATGATGACTCTGGAACCTCTCTGGGCCTCACCCTGACCTGGAGACTCTGGTCCCAATCTGGAAGTCACCTTGACCTGGTGATTCTGGTACCCTTCTAGTCCTCAACCAGATCAGGTGACTATGGTCCTCAACTGGGCCTCACCTAGACCTAATGAATATGCTCCATTTGGCCTCATTTAGACATGGTTACTCTGGTCCCTACCTGGGCATCATTGGGACATGGTTCCACTGCATGGCCTGCAGGTTGGCCTCACCTGGACCTGGTAAATCTAGTCCCTACCTGGGCATCATCGGGACATGCTTCCTCTGCATGGCCTGTAGGTTGGCCTCACCTGGACCTGGAGAGTGGGGTTGCCACCTGGGCCTCACACATGCATAGTGACATAGGTCCCCACGTTGGCCTCACTTGGACCTGGTGAATCTTGTCCTTTCCTGGTCCTCACCCAGAACTGGTAACTCTGGTCACAACCTGGGAATCACCTGGACCTGGTGAATCTGGTCCCCATCTGGGCCTCACCCATTCCTGCTGACTTTGTTCCCCACCTGGATCTGATTGCTGTGGACTCCTTCTTGGCCTCACCTGGAACTGATGACTGTGATCCTAACTGGGCCTCACCCAGATCTGGTGACTCTGGTCCTCACCTGTGGACCATTATGACCTGGATACTCTGTTCCACACCTGAGCCTCACTTGGACATGATGACTCTGGATCCCCTCTGGGCCTCACCCTGACATGGTGACTCTGGTCCCCATCTCGATGTCACCTAGACCAGGTGAATCTGGTACCCCTCTAGTCCTCAACTAGACCTGGTGACTCTGGTCCTCAACTGGGCCTCACCAGGACCTAGTGAATATGCTCCCCACCTGCGCTTCATCTCGACCTGGTGACTCAGGTTCTTCCTGGGCATCATCGGGGCATGGTTACTCTATTACCCACTGGGACTGACCTGATCCTTGTAACTCTGGTCCTGACTTTGGCCTCTTCTGTACCAGGTGACTCTGGCTCAACATGGGCCTCACTTGTAACTGGTGACTCTGATCCTAAGCATGGCCTAACCTGACCTGGTGACTGTGGTTCCCATCGGGACCTCTTCTGGACCTCATGTCTCTGGGCCCACCTGGGCCTCACCAGGACCTGGTTTCTGTTGTTCCCATCTGGGTAGCATCAGGATATGGTTACACTGTTGACTAAAAGTGACCCAGCTGGACATATTAACTCTGGTCTTCACCTGGGCCACACCTGGACATGGTGACACTGGTTCCCACCTGGGACTCACCTGGACATGGTGAGTCGGATCCCCACCTGGTCCTCACCTGTAACTGGTGATTTTCATTCCCACATGGACATAATGTGGACCTTGTGGCTGCAGTATTTCTAGCTTCTCATGTACTTCGTGACTCTGGTCCCCACCAGGACCTCACCGGGTCCTGGTGAGTGTGGTTGCCACCTGCACCTCACCTGGACCTGGTGATTCTGGTCTGCACCTGAGACTACCCTGGATCTGGTGACTGTGGTCTCCACCTGGACTTCACCTGGATTTGGGGACTCCGGTCCCCATCTGGGCCTCACCTGTCCCTTTTGACCATGGTCCTCAACTGGGTAAATTGGGACCCGGTGACTTTGTTCCACAACTGGACCTCACCTGACCAGGTGACTCTGGTCCCCCTCTGGGTCTCACCGTGTCCTAGTGACTGTGAACCCCCACTTTGGCCTGACTAGGACCTGCTGACCCTGGTTGCCACCTGCGCCTGACCTCGAACTGTTGACTCAGGTTCTTTCAAGGGCCTTCCCTGTACCTGGTGATTCTGGTCCCCACCTCGGCCTCACCTGGACGTGGTGACACTTGTCACCACCGGGGACTCACCTGGACCTGCTTACTGTGTTCCACACCTGGCCTTCAAGTAGACCTGTTTACCATGGTCCCCAAGACGGCCTCACATGGACCTGTTGCCTTCTGATCCCCACCGGGACCTCACTTGTACCTAGTATCTCTGGTCCTCACCTGGACCTCATCTGGACCTAGTGACCTTGGTCACCACCTGGGCTTCACCTGGATCTGGTGACTCTGGTCCCCACCTGGACTTCACCTGTATCTGGTGACTCTGGTCCCCACCTGGACCTCTCCTGGACCTGGTGACTCTCTTTGAAGATGGACCTCACCTGGATCTGTTGACTCTGGTCCCCATCTGGACCTCACCTGCATCTGGTGACTCTGGCCTGCAGGTTGGCCTCACCTGGACCTGGGGAGTGGGGTTGCCACCTAGGCCTCACACATAGCTGGTGACTCAGGTCCCCACGTGGGCCTCATTTGGACCTGTTGAATCTGGTCCTTAGCTGGTCTTCTCCCAGACCCGAGGACCCTGGTCACCACCTGGAATAACCTGGACCTGGTGAATCTGGTCCAAATCTGGGCCTCACCAAGTCCTGGTGACTTTCTTCACCACCTGGACCTGATTGCTGTGGACGCCTTCTTGGCGTCACCTGGAACTGGTGACTCTGATCCTATCTGCGTGTCACCCAGATCTCGTGACTCTGGTCCTCACCTGGGCATCATTGGTACCTGGTGATTCTGTGCCACACCTGAGACTCACTTGGACCCGATGACTCTGGAACCACTATGGGCCTCACCCTGACCTGGTGACTCTGGTCCCTATCTGGATATCACCTCGATCAGGTGATTCTGGTACCCTTCTAAGCCGAACCAGATATGGTGAAACTGGTCCTCAACTGGGCCTCACCTGGACCAGGTGATTCTGGTCCCCCTCTGGGTCTCAACATGCCCTAGTGACTGTGAACCCCACTTTGGCCTGAATTGGACCTCCTGACCCTGGTTGCCACCTGCGCCTGACCTCGAACTGTTGACTCTGGTTCTTTCAAGGGACTCCCCGGGACCTGATGATCCTGGTCCCCACCTGGGTCTCACCTGGACGTGGTCACTCTTGTCACCACTGGGGACTCACCTGGACCTGCTTACTGTGTTCCACACCTGGGCCTCAAGTAGATCTGTTGACCATGGTCCCAAGCCGGCCTCACATGGACCTGTGGCCTCTGATCCCCACCGGGGCCTCACCTGTACCTGATAACTCTGGTCCTCACCTGGGCCTCATCTGGACCTAGTGACTCTGATCCCCACCTGGGCTTCACCTGGATCTGGTGACTCTAGTCCCCACCTGGACCTCTCCTGGACCTGGTGACTCTCTATCCAACATGGACTTCAACTGGATATGGTGACTCTGGTCCTCAGTTTGGCCTCACCTGGACCTGGCGTCTCTCGTCCCCACTTTGACCTAACTCAGAACTGCTGAATCTTGCCCCACCTAGGCCGCACCCAGTCCTGGTGACTCTTGTCCCCAGCTATGCCTCATTTCGACCTGATGAATATGTTACTCACGTGGGCCTCCAATGGACCTGGGACTCAGCTGGATAGAGTGGCTCTGCTTTCCACAAGGGGCTCACCTGATACTGCTGACTGTGGTCTTATTCTATTACTCATCAGGACCTAGTGATTCTGTTCCCCATCTGGGCCTGCATGGGCCTAGTGACTCTGGTCCTCACTCAGCCATCATTGGGACCTGGATACTCTATTCCACACCTGGGTCTCACTTTGACCAGGGACCTCTGGTCCAATTCGGGGCCTCAAACTAAACTGGTTGCTCTTGTTCCCCCTCTGGGTCTCACCCTTACCTGGTGACTCTGGTCAACCCTTGGGCTTCACTTGGGCCTGGTGAATCTGGTCCTTAGATGGTCCGAACCTGGATCTGGTGACTGGTCGCCACCTGGGCCTCTCCTGGACTTGGTGAATCCTGTTGCCACCTGCGCGTCACCGGGACCTTGTGACTGTGGTCCCACCTGGACCTCACCTGGATCTGGTGGCTCTGGTTCCCATATGGGGCTCTCCTGGTCCTGGTTCCTGTGGTCTCCATCTGGCCTCACCTGGAACACAATGACTCTGTTCCATATTTGCCCTCTCCTGGACCTGTTGACTCTGGTACTTACCTGGGCATCATTGGGACGTGGGTACACTCTTATATACCTGGGCCTCACCTGGACCTGGTGACTGTGGTCCCACCTGGGCCTCACCTGGATGAGGTGACTGGTTCCCACAGGGACCTCACCTGGACCTGGTGACTCAGGTCCTCATATGGACATTATGGGACCTGGTTTCTCAGTTCCCCATCGGGGCCTCCCCTGGACCTAGTGATTCTCGTTCCACTCTGGGCCTCACTCTGACGTGGTGACTCTGGTCCCCACCTGGATATCACCAGAACCGGGTAACTCTGATCCCCCTCTGGGACTCACCCGGAGCTGGGGACACTGGCACTCAACTGGGCATCAACAGGACCTGGTGAATCTACTCCTCACTTAGGCCTCGTCTGGACCTTGTGACTCTTTTCCCACCTGGCATCAATGGGATTTGGTTACTCTCTTCCCCACCTGGGCTTCACCTCGACATGATAACTTTGCCCCACACTTTGGCTTCAACTGGTCCTGATGACTCTGGTCCCCCCACCTTGGCCTCAATCTGAACCTGGTGACTGTGGTCCCCACCTGGGTCTTACCTGGACCTGTGACTCTCATTCCTACATGAACCACACCTGGACCTGATGACTGTGGTGTTCTTGTAGTCTCACATTTACCTGGTGTCTCTGGTCCCCACTAGGGCCTCACCTGGATCTGGTGACTCTGATCCTATCTGCGCGTCACCCAGACCTGGTGACTCTGGTCCTAACCTGGGCATCATTCGTACCTGATGACTCTGTTCGACACCTGAGCCTCACCTGGACATGATGACTCTGGAACCTGGCTGGGCCTCACCCTGACCTGGTGACTCTGGTCCCCATCTGGATGTCACCTAGACCAGGTGAATATGGTACCCCTCTAGGCCTCAACTAGACTGGGGGAATCTGGTCCTCAACTGGGTCTCACCGGGACCTAGTGAATATACTCCCCACCTGCGACTCATCTGTACGTGTTGACTCGGGTTCTACCTGGGCATCAACGGGACATGGTTACTCTATTCCCCACTGGGACTGACCTGATCCTGGTAACTCTGGACCTGACTTTGGCGTCTTCTCTACTTGGTGACTCTGGCTCCACCTGGGCCTCACCTGTAACTGGTGACTCTGATCCTAAGCATGTCCTCAGCTGACCTGGTGACTGTGGTCCCCGCCTGGGTCTCACCTGGACCTGGTGACTCTCGTTCCCACATGAATCCCACCTGGATCTGGTGACTGTGGTGTTCTTGTAGACTCACATTTACCTGGTGACTCTGGTCCCCACTAGGGCCTCACCTGGATCTGGTGAATCTGGCCTGCAGCTTGGCCTCACCTTGACCTGTTGAGTGGGATGCCACATGGGCCTCACCGATTCCTTGTGACTCAGGTCCCCACCTGGGCCTCTTGGACCTGGTGAATCTGGTCCCCATCTGGGCCTCACCCAATCCTGGTGACTTTGTTCCCCACCTGGACCTGATTGCTGTGGACTCTTTCTTAGCCTCACCTGGAACTGGTGACTCGGATCCTATCTGCGTGTCACCCATACCTGGTGACTCTGGTCCTCACCAGGGCATCATTGGTACTTGGTGACTCTGTTCCACGCTTGAGCCTAACCTGGACATGATGACTCTGGATCTCCTCTGGGCCTCTTCATGACCTGTTGACTCTGGTCCCCATGTGGATGTTACCTGTACCAGGTGATTCTGGTACCCCTCTAGGCATCAAGCAGATCTGGTGACTCTGGTCCTGAACTGGGCCTCAACTGGACCTAGTGAATTTGCTCCATCTGGGCCTCATTTGGACCTGGTGACTCTGGTCCCTACCTGGGCATCATCGGGACATGGTTCCACTGCATGGCTTGCAGGTTGGCCTCACCTAGACCTGGTGAGTGGGGTTGCCACCTAGGCCTCACACATAGCTGGTGACTCAGGTCCCCACGTGAGCCTCTTGGACCTGGTGAATCTGGTCCTTACCTGGTCCTTTCCCAGACCCGGGGACTCTATCCCCACGTGGGCCTCCCTTTGACCTGGTGAATCTGGCCCTTACCTGGTCCTCACTCGGAACTAGTAAGTGTGGTCACAACATGGGAATCATCTGGACCTGGTGAATCTGGTCCCCATTGGGCCTCACCCAGTCCTGGTGACTTTGTTCCCCACCTGGACATGATTGCTGTGGACTCCTTTTGGGCCTCACCTGGAACGGGTGACTCTGATCCTAACTGGGACTCACCCAGATCTGGTGACTCTGGTCCTCACCTGTGGATCATTATGACCTGGATACTCTGTTCCACACCTGAGACTCACCTGGAGATGATGACGCTGGATCCCCTCTGGGCCTCATCCTGACATGGTGACTCTGGACCCCATCTGGATATCACCAGAATCGGGTGACTCTGTTCCCCCGCTGGGTCTCACCCGGAGTTGGGACACTGGTCCTCAACTGGGCACATCTGCACCTGGTGAATCTACTCCTCACTTAGGTCTCGTCTGGACCTTGTGACTCTTTTCCCACCTGGCATCAATGGGACATGGTTACTCTGTTCCCTCTGTGCCTCACCTGGACATGATAACTTTGCTCCACACTTTGGCCTCAACTGGTCTTGATGACTCTGACCCCCCCACCTAGGCCTCAAACTGAACCTGGTGACTGTGGTCTCCACCTGGGTCACACCTGGACCTGGTGACTGTGGTCCCCACCTGGGTCTCACCTGGACCTGGTGGTCTCCTTCCTACATGAACCACGCCTGGACCTGGTGACTCTGGCGTTCTTGTAGACTCACTTTTACCTGGTGAATCCTGTCCCCACTAGGGACTCACGTGGATCTGGTGACTCTGGCCTGCAGGTTGGTCTCACCAGGACCTGGTGAGTGGGGTTGCCACCTGGGCCTCACCCATACCTGGTGACTCAAGTCCCTACGTGGGTCTCTTGGACCTGGTGAATCTTGTCCTTACCCGGTCCTCTCCTAGACCCGGGGACTCTTGTCACCAACTGGGCCTCACCTGGACCTGGTGAATCTGGTCCCCATCTGGTCCTCACCCAGTCCTGGTGACTTTGTTCCCCACCTGGACCTGATTGCTGTGCCCTTTCTTGGCCTCACCTGGACTGGTGAGTCTGATCCTATCTGTGCGTCACCCAGACCGGGTGACTCTTGTCCTCACCTGGGCATCATTGGTACCTGGTGACTCTGTACCACACCTGAGCCTCACCTGGAAATGTTGACTCTGGAACCGCTCTGGGCCTCACTCTGACCTAGTGACTCTGGTCCCCATCTGGATGTCACATGGACAGGGTGATTCTGGTACCCCCTAGGCCTCAAAGAGATCTGGTGACTCTGGTCTTCAAAGTGGACTCACCTGTACCTAGTGAATATGCTCCATCTGGGCCTCATTTGGACCTGGTGACTCTGGTCAATACCTGGGCATCATCGGGATATGGTTCCACTGCATGGCCTGCAGGTTGGCCTCACCTGGACCTGGTAAGTCTGGTCTCTACCTGGGCATCATCTGGATATGTTTCCACTGCATGGCATGCAGGTTGGCCTCACCTGGACCTGGTAACTCTTCTCCCAACCTGGGCGTCATCGGGATATGGTTCCACTGCATGGCCTGCAGGTTGGCCTCACCTGGACCTGGTGAGTGTTATTGCCACCTGGGCCTCACCCATACCTGGTGACTAAGGTCCCCACGTGGGCCTCTTGGACCTGGTGAATCTGGTCCTTACCTGGTCCTTTCCCAGAACGGGGACTCTGGTCACCACCTGTGCCTCACCTGGACCTGGTGAATCTGGTACCCCTCTAGGACTCAACAAGATCTGGTGACTCTGATCCTATCTGCGCGTCACCCAGACCTGGTGACTCTGTTCCTCACCTGGGCATCATTGGGACCTGGTGACTCTGTTCCACACCTGAGCCTCACCTGGACATGATGACTCTGGAACCTCTCTGGGCCTCACCCTGACCTGATGACTCTGGTCCCCATCTGGATGTCACCTGGACTAGGTGATTCTGGTACCCTTCTAGGCCTCAACCAGATCTGGTGACTCTGGTCCTCAGCTGGGCCTCACTGGACCTAGTGAATATGAACCATCTGGGCCTCTTTTGGAACTGGTGACTCTGGTCCCTACCTGGGCATCATCGGGACATGGTTCCACTGCATCGCCTGCAGGTTGGCCTCACCTGGACCTGGTCAGTGGGGTTGCCACCTGGGCCTCACCCATGCCTGGTGACACAGGTCCCCACGTGGGCCTCACTTGGACCTGGTGAATCTTGTCCTTACCTGGTCCTCACCCTGAACTGGTAAGTATGGTCACCACCTGGATATCACCTGGACCTTTTGTATCTGGTCCCCATCTTGGCCTCACCCAGTCCTGGTGACTTTGTTTCCCACCTGGACCTGATTGCTGTGGACACCTTCTTGGCCTCACCTGGAACTGGTGACTCTGATCCTAACTGGGCCTCACCCAGATCTGGTGACTCTGGTCCTCACCTGAGGACCATTATGACATGGATACTCTTTACCACACCTGAGACTCACTTGGACATGATGACTCTGGAACCCCTCTGGGCCTCAGCCAAACATGGTGACTCTGGTCCCCATCTGGATGTCACCTAGACCAGGTGAATCTGGTACCCCTCTAGGCCTCAACTAGACCGGGGGTCTGGTCCTCAACTGGGCCTCACCGGGACCTAGTGAATATAATCCCCACCTGCGACTCATCTGGACCTGGTGACTCGGGTTCTACCTGGGCATCATCGGGACATGGTTACTCTATGCCCCACTGGGACTGAACTGATCCTGGTATCTCTGGTCCTGACTTTGGCGTCTTCTCTACCGGGTGACTCTGGCTCCACCTGGGCCTCACCTGTAACTGGTGACTATGATCCTAAGCATGGCCACACCTGACCTGGTGACTGTGGTTCCCATCGAGACCTCACCTGGACCTCAAGTCTCTGGTCCCACCTGGGCCTCACCAGGACCTGGTGTCTCTGGTACCCACCTGGGTAGCATCAGGATATGGTTACACTCTTCACTAACAGTGACCCAGCAGGACCTATTGACTCTGGTCTTCACCTGGGCCACACCAGGACATGGTGACACTGGTACCCACTTGGGTCTGACCTGAACATGGTGAGTCGGATCCCCGCCTGGTCCTCACCTGTAACTGGTGATTCTCGTTCCCACATGGACATCATGTGGACCTGGTGGCTGCAGTGTTTTTAGGTTCTCATGTACCTCGTGATTCTGGACCCCACCAGGGACTCACCGGGACGTGGTGAGTGTGGTTGCCACCTGCACCTCACCTGGATCTGGTGATTCTGGACTGCACCTGAGACTACCCTTTTTCTGGTGACTGTAGTCCCCACCGGGGCTTCACCTGGATTTGGGGACTCCGGTTCCCATCTGGGCCTCACCTGGTTTCCCTTTTTTTTCCTTTTTTACTTTTTTAGATTCGCTATCCCTCCCCCCACCCCCCCCCCCCCCCCCCCCCCCCCCCCCCCCCCCCCCCCCCCCCCCCCCCCCCCCCCCCCCCCCCCCCCCCCCCCCCCCCCATCCCCCTGGCTCCTGTTGCACCATGGTCCCCCCTACCTGCGCACAAAATTGGACCCCCCGGCTGCCCCCCCCGGTGCACTCGGTTCCCAACACCTGGACACTCACCCCTGGCCAGGGCACTCTGGTCCCCCCCCCCCCCCCCCCCCCCCCCCCCCCCCCCCCCCGCCCCCCCCCACCCCCCCCCCCCCCCCCCCCCCCCCCCCCCCCCCCCCCCCCCCCCTGCTCCCCCCTCTGCCCGGTCGTCCACCGTCCCCTAGTGATCGTTAACCCCAATTTGGCCCTGACTTGACTGCCTGACTCCTGTTTCGCCCACACCGCCCTGATCCTCGACCAATGTTGCACTCTGGTTCTTTCAAGCGCCCCTCTACCCCTTCCCGCACCATCCGGCAGCATCCTCGGTGCCAACAAACGCTGCGCTCACCCTGACGAACCTGCAGCGCTCTTGTCACACACAGGAACTCACTGCGCATCTGTACCTGTGCTCCTCCATCACCCCTCGGGCCTCCACCGTCACGACCGTGACCCCTTTTGTCCCCAAGCCCCGGCCCCCCTCACATGAAACCCTATCTGCCTCCTGCACTCACAACAACCCCGTAGACCCCGATCATCAACCCGCATGTACCCTCGGTTACCCCTCCTGTTCCTCACCAGGGACCTCCATCTGCGACACCTAGTCGCACCTCCCTGATCCACCACTCTGGCGTCCACTACCCGTTCTACTCTGCGGAACTCCTGCAGTCCCAACCTGGAACTCCACCGCGACTCTGGCCGACTCCGCCGTCCCCCACCACCCCCCCCCCCGCCCCCACCTCCTGCCCCTGGCCCTCCCCCGGCTGACTTCCTCTCTTCAACATCCGGCACCCTCACCTGGATCGGTGACTCTCGCACCTCACGTTTGCGCCCACTCACCTGGGACCTGGCGTCTCCCTCCCCCTTCCCCCACTTTGACCCCCTCACACTCCCACCAAATGCTCCGACATACTCTGCCCCCCCAAACTTACGGCAGCCACCCCCACTACCCTGGATGACTCTTGTCCCCCCAGCATCTGCACCTCCATTCGACCCCTCGCCTGCATATTGGTCCTCCCCGTGCACCGCCCTCCCACATGGACCCCCACAACCCCCCTGCTTACCCCTCAGCTGGACTAGCACGGTCTCCTTGTTCCCAACCACCTGGGC